>NC_065577.1:3829242-4132272 GCF_937616625.2 Mercurialis annua
TTAAGACACAAATATTAAAAAATGTTATTAAAATTTTAGTTCTATTAAATTATTTATCATTTCAATATATATATATATATATATATATATATATATATATATATATATATATATTTTCTATTTACAATGTTATTTACAATTAAATCACATGGGCCTTTTTGTAGTGTAATTTGAAGGGAAATTTAGGTATTTACCTAAAAAACAAAAATATTTGCACTTTTTACCTTAACAAAGAAAAGTTACAAAAAATACCTCACCTTTTTTCCATATTTATATTTTTACTCTCGAAATTAAAATAATTATATTTTTACTCCATTATCATAAAAGCAGCAGTTACATTATCATCTCGGTATCATATTTTTTTTGTTAAAATTATTTTTCGTACGTTATCATATTATTATCATTAACTCTGTCATACTATTATCATAACTTATTTTTATAAAAGCAACAGTTACATTATCATATCGTTATCACTGCAGCGTTATGATAACGACGTGATAATGTAGTGATACTGATATGATAACCAGACACTGTTTTATCATATAGGTACCATAAACATTATCATCCCGGTATCATATGATAATGTTATGATAACGACATGATAATGTTATGATAACAATATGATAATAAAAGATTATTTTTTGTAAACAATCTTTTTTTTTCTGCAATATTATGATAACTACATGATAATACAGTGATACTCATATGATAATCAGAAACTGTTTTTTTATAGAAAAATATTTTTCTCTGCAAATATTATGATAATGATATGATAATGCAGTGATACTCTTATGATAATCAGATGCTGTTTTTTTGCAGAAAATTGTTTTTATGCAGAAAATCGTTTTTTTCATCATAAAATCGCTTTTATGCGGATTTTAGATCCAAAGTTGAAAAAATTCAAGAAAAATTTATTTACATCTGAAATTAAAATAAATCGTATTTATTACCACAAATTAATAAAAAATCGCTTAAATTAAATATAAAAAAGCGGTGAAACGATGGCGGAACGACGAAGGAGTAATGGCGGAGAGATGACGGAGCGACGGCGGAGCAATGGAAAAGAGGCGGCAGAGAAATAAAGAAGAAGAAGAAGATGAAGAAGAAAAAATAAAAAATGAAAGAAAAAATATCCAGGTTAAAAAAATGGAAAAGAAAAGAGAGAGAGAGAAAAAGAGAGAGAGAGAGAGAAAGAAAACATGTTAAAGTGACATGTGAAAGTGATAAGTAGTGGTTGGGAGTAAAAAAAGATGTTTGGAGTAAAAAATAATAAAAAGTAGGTATTATATTAAATAAAGATATGTTTTGAAGTAAAAAATAAATGAGTGATGTATTTTCTCTAACTTTTCCTTATTGAGGTAAAAATTATAATTATTTTATAAATTAGGGTATTTTCTCTAATTTTCTCTAATTTGAAAGCACAATTATCCCTTCTTTGCATCTTATTTCACATAAAAGTGAAATCATTAAATCCGGTTGTAAAATCGCTTTTCTATCGATTTTATTGATCTAACTCGCAATTTTATAACTATTATATCAAGATTTTATTTTAAGCCGAGTTGAATTGTTTGCATGATTTTAACTCGTAAAATCGTACGAGTTGAAACGCGATTTTGACTACATTGGGCATAAAAACTATTTTCAAAATCTGGGTGATTTCTGCAAAAAATTAAGGTCTAATCACTCAAAAACCCTTACCTTTAAATTTTTTTTCAATTCCACCCCGACGTTGAAAATTTGTCAATTTTACCCACTTTTGAATTTTCCGTTTTCAATTGTACCCCAATATTTTAATTTTTGTTAATTTTTTTACTTAAATGATGAAATCATTCAATTAATTAAGTCTAAACATGAAATTAAATTATTTTTTATTTAAAAGAGTACAAATAAGTCCTTTATTTTTAAAAACTAACTAAAAACCATAATCAAATTAACACTAATTTAAATTCTTAATTAATTTAACTAAATTTAAATAAATTTTAAAAATATACAATTAATATATGCGAGACATGGAGAATGTTTTAAACAAATTTCCAAACGCAAAAGACGTTAATTTAATTTTTCAGGGTACAATTGAAACACAAAAATACAAAATAGGGTAAAATTGATAAATTTTCAACGTCAGGGTATGACATTAGGCCAAAAATTAAAATATGGATCACTAATATAAATATTTAGATTTTTGAGAAATTCTATATAATTTTTTTTATTTTCTTATTGTTTGATTTACATTTAACAATTTTACAAATTTTATAGAATAAAATTATCATTTTTTTGAGAGAAAAATTATCATTATTATGTTTTTAAAAATAAAATAGAATTTGTTACGCCAAATAAAACTGCTATTAATACGATTCTATAAATTATAGAAAAATGTGAAGACTTGACAAAATTTGACACTAAATTATGCATATGCTTAGCAATGAAATGAAACTGTGCATTTTGTTCTAACTGTTAAATTTTAGGCCTAATGCTTTAAAACTCCGACTTTACTGTCTCTTTTTGATCTTGCCATAACGTTAAAAATTTGTCAATTTTATCCTATATGCATTTTATCGTTTCAATTGTACCCCAATTTTTTAACTTTTGTCAATTTTTTTACTTAAATGATGAAATCATTTAATTAACCATGTTTAAAGATAAAATTAAATTCATTTCCATTTAAAACAGTACAAATAATTTCAAAAAAGTCTTTATTTTTAAAAACAAACTAAAACCGTGATCAAATTAAAACTAATGTAAATTCTTAATTAATTTGACTAATCTAAATAAATTTTAAATATGTACAATCAATATGTGTTATACATGGAGAACATTTTTGAATTTGTTTCCAATTAAAAAGGACGCAATGTAATATCTCGGGGTACAATTGAAACGAAAAATACAAAATTGAGTAAAATTTACACATTTTCAACATTAGGATAGGATCTAAAAGAGATTATAAACTCGGAACTTTTAAAGTATTAGACCTAAATTTTATCATTGTCGCTCTGATTTAAAAACTGCAATGGAGACCCTTAAAGCATCTGTTAACAATTGATACGAATGAAAAATGGAAGTATTTTTGGAAAATTTAATAAAACATCAGAAATTTTAAATAATGAATTAAAGTACAAAGATTTTAGTGGGAGAGAGAAGATAAATCAGGGACTACATACAAAAATTACCTGATCAACTCTTATAAGTATTTTTTTAATTATGGACTAGTTTGTTATTAAAATAAGTTAGGAGATTAAAGTTTATTTGATAGAAAATTCAAGTGTTCAAGCAATCGTTGGGGTGTTTTAGC
Source organism: Mercurialis annua (assembly GCF_937616625.2). NCBI lineage: Eukaryota > Viridiplantae > Streptophyta > Magnoliopsida > Malpighiales > Euphorbiaceae > Mercurialis > Mercurialis annua. The sequence continues at coordinate 3,832,532 of NC_065577.1, forward strand.
AATTACGTCCAATTGCGTCCAGAAATGCATGGCTATTTTTTGTAATGACGGCTTAAACTTTAGGGTTTGTTTTGACAATGGGTTCCAGAAGCGGCGATGAACAGTTATCTGACGGTAGCCAATCACCTTTGAAGAAGACAAAGCTGGAAGCGGAGGGCCAAGGCGGGGCTGAAGCAGTTGCCGCCGATGATGAGGCGGAAGAGCAACGCCCACACATTTGCAACAATTGGGAGAATTGTGTTATGCAATGTGACGACCCAAAAAAAGATAGACAAATGCGATTATACACTCGCCAATACCATGAATCCGGTGTAAAGCTCTTGAATATTTTTGCTGTTTTTGTTGTTATTATTTTAATTATTAGAACTATTCTAATAATTTTACAGGGTTTTGACGTCACCGACTTCCCGACTTTCGGATTTATCGGTAAACTAATTCCTGTGGATCTTAATGATTCGTATTCGACGGGTATCTGCACCAAGGCCCTTGAGTTGGCCATTGAACATCATAACAAAAAGAAGGTAATATTGCATCTTTTAATTAAATACCATGATGGTACTATATAGATTTAATTCTACTGGTATTGCCAAGCCTAATTTGATTTTTAATTCCTCCATTTTGTAGATTTTCTTTATCAAATGTATGACATGAATTACCTTATTTAGCATAACTCTAATTTTAACATATCATTATATGAGATGTCATTCGATCCTGTAATTTTAACATTTCATTATATGAGATTTAGCCTGTTGAGAAAAAAAAGTTTTAACGACATGTCGCTCTTCTTTCTCTATTGTAGCTCTCAAGATTATGTGAAAAGCGCTCAATGTTTTTGAATATTTGCTGGTGAGTTTTTGTTAACTTTTTTCTCTCTTTTAAACTTGCAGAATACAGACTTGGAACTTGTGAAAATTGTGAAGTCAAATATGCATCCATTTAGCAGTTTTTTACAACCTTTGAGGCTAAAAGTAAGTCTAAAAACGAAGATGCCAAAACCTATCAGGCTAGCATGTTTTACAATAAGCTCAACGGCCGCTTTATCGCTTACATTTTCTGAGAGAAAGGTAGCTAGTTTGTCTCTTCCGATTGAATGAGTTTTTATCCCACACAACGGATATGCCACGTCATTTATATAACAAGCCAATAAACATTTGCGATAGGGAATATTTATTTATTGTTTATTTTTTTATCATTAAACATTTACACATTGCTAACGCCTTATGAGTGTTTAGCTAGTTTGTTTGAGTTGAAAAAAAGCACTGTTTAAAGCAGGTCTAATCAAGCTGATTTCATAATTTGCTGCTTCATTGTCCAACTGTTGAATTTTAGACATCCATTGATAAATAATTAGTATAAGAATTATCAATAGATGTTTTGTTGGTCTGGGTTATAATGGTGAATGATGTTGTTCTTTATTACTTAGGACCAAATTTTTATAGTAGCTATTTTTATTAGTTGGAAATCATTTTGAAATTTGCTTGCATTTGATAAAACATATGTAAAGATATTTTTATAAAGATTGTTGCAATAGGTTTTTAAATTGAGGTATTATTATAAAAATTTGAAAGTTTTAGTTTCTGTTATGTAAATTCAAAACTTTACTTAAAAATTTATAATCACTTAAAATTGATGAAGTTTTAATTAATAATTTCTCAATTTTTAGGGGTGCACAGTGGTCTTGCATATCCTCAAAATTGGTTCGAAAATATTTAGAACTGAAAAATATCTATTGAGCATTGACTTATCCCGAACTAGAGTGAAAATTTAATTGGTATGCTTCTAGATTTTAGATAAATTTCCATATCAAAAACCATGCCAATTCAAATAATTAAAATTAAAATCGAAGAATCGAGTTATATATTTTTCAGTTTTAAATATTTTCGAATCAATTTAATCTACCACAAACCATCGTTGTGAAAAAACTAACAGTTTGTCATTAAATAAAGCTTAATCATTAATATATTTTACATTTTTTTTGTTTATGATGCAAATTTTTATTTCAATAGAACCATTTATTTAAATTAAAATGAATAAAAAAAATCAGATATATCCTTCATGTTTGGAATTCTTGATGACCAAAAGAAAAATTAGAACAATATGGAATGTATGTTCAAACCTTTTTTTATTATAATTCGACGATTTAAAAATTTGGATCATAATCAAAACAAGTCAAAATTCTTAGTTTATTTTTAACCAAGTTTTGAACTTTAAAAATTACTAATGGAATCCGAGCAGTCATATACATAGTTATCGTCTGTTTAAAAGTTAAAGGGAAAAGGGTCAAATACACCCCCAATGTTTGGGGTATAGGTCAAGTAGGCCCTTAATGTTCGGAAAGGTGCAACAAAAACCTTAACGTTTTCAAAACGTATCACATAAGCCCTTCACATTAACACCGTTTCAATTGCCGTCTGTTTTTGCCTACGTGTATGTATTTGTGCTGACATGGATTATTACATGGATTATTACATGTTTACCCTTCTTCCCCCACATTTCTTATCTCCATCTAAGTGACCATGGTTCTTCTTCCTCACCAATAAAGATAACTCATCAAATCTCCACCTTCCATTCCTCTGAAAATCTCACTGTCCATTCCTCTCAAAAATCGCTGCCGCCTCCGCCACAGCGTACATTATTGCTACTTGTCGTAACAGCCTCCACCGTCTCTTTCTCTTTCCTTTTCCAATTATTCATCTTTCAAATCAAAATTACAACACGCAACATGACAATTTTATTTACTAAAAATCCGGTGAAGCAAAAATTAGGTATTGAAGAATCAATTTTTTATTTATTGATTGGGTTTGATCTTCAAAAATGGGTGAAGAAGATGGGTAAATTTATAGTAACTGGCGTTGCTTCAAGTTTTGGTTTTTGAATATGAACTCCACCCATGGTGATTGGGTGACTGCAACACCAGCACTATTTGTCGAAGTTTTTCCTCATTTGTCCAGGCCAATGACATTGATCGTAATTATGAGTGGTTAGAAGGTTAGTTATTAATTGGTTTGTCATTTTACTCTCAATTGCAAATGGGTAATTCAATTTACAGGTCATCAATAAATGAGTCCAACACCTCACCTAAAGTTGTATGTGTAACTCATCACCTCAACTAAAGTTGTGTGGCTCAGATCCAATTTCAAGAGTTGCTGCGACAGCGACGATTGGAGATCCGTGGCGGCGAAGATGACAGTTTGGAGGCGAGGAAATCTCAGCGGTGAAGACGGCTGTTGAGGCAACAACAACAACATGGGGGTCTAGATTTGAAGGGCGGCCATTGGTGGGGTTAAAGGATCAAATTAGGACGGCGGTGGCTGCAGTTGGAGCAGCGACCACTGCTATGTTGAGAATTGTTTTTCAGTTTAGGGTAAGGAAGGGTTAATGACCATTAAATTTGGTTTTTGTTAATTATTTCCGAAATTATCACCCAAAAACTCATAAATCCCATTTTATACCTTTCAGACCGCGGAACAGTTCCGCGGTTTGTGTAAACCGCGGAACAGTTCCGCGGTCTGTCCTACGTGGCTCCTCGCTGGAGGAGCCACATAGGCAAAAGCAAACCGCGTAACACTTACGCGGTTTGCATTGCCAACGTGGCAAACCGCGTAAGTGTTACGCGGTTTGCTTGTGCAGCCAGGGAATTAATTCCCTGGCTGCACTGATTGGGAGAAAATTCTCCCAATCATTTTGATTTTATTTTAAATGATTGGGAGGTTTTCTCCCAATCATTTAAATAAAAATTTAAAAATGAGAAAATCTTTTATTAAAAAAAATTTACGTTTTAAATTTAAAACATTTGAATTAGTTAATTTTTTAACATTCTACAAAAATAAATTTATAAAATACTACAAAATAATTATATTAACAAATATTCAAATATAATTTATACTTCATAACAATAACATATTTAATAAACTAAAAATTACAAATTAAAAAAGATTACTACATCAGATAATAATGTACAAAGTACAAAAAAAAAATCACCTAGGAGTCCTATCGTCATATCTGCTAGTTACCGGGAGGTTCGAGCGCAAGTTGTTTCTGTTACGGTTCGCCCGACGGCCTGTACTGATGGTGAGGTAACGTCGACCTGGGCGACCATCACCATCTCCCTCTCCTGCATCGGCGTCCTCGTCGTCGGCTCCGTCGTCACCCTGCTGGTCCTGGGGAATGGCCGTACTCGTCGTTGCTGGTGGCGGGGTAACAAATTCTCCTTGTTGGCGGAACATCATCGCCTCCATGCTGTCTAGACCTAACCAACTGCTACCATATGACAGAAAGTCTGTAGTCCCAGGTGTCTGTGGAAGTCCCTGTGAAGCTGGAAAGTCCTGTGTACCCTGTGTAGGCTGATCCCACTGCACCTGAAAAGGAGGCACCGTAGGTGGTACATAAGCAGGCGGCGGTGGAACAAAAGGCGAAGAAGGTCCTGGTGGCACTGGATATGAACACGACCCCTCAAAATAGTGATGTGCCGAATCCCCGTAAAACTGGCCAGAAGAAGAAGGAGGACCCGATGAAAAGGGTGGCGGTGCAGAGCTGGACCCCGCGTAATAGTAATGCCCTCTGAAAGGATGAAAAACCACTGGGGGAGGCATAGGATCAGTCGGACGCTGAGGTGGTGCAGGGGGGTGACGCCGCTGTCGCCGTCGATGTCGCAGTGTAGTCGGATCTATCGGCGCGTCAGGTATGACTGGTAGTCGATGCGGCGGTATAGAAGGCTCGATAGGGGGCGATGTAACATCACGGCGGTCCTCTCTAGTGCCTCTCTGTGTGCTGGCTGCGAACCGCCGAAGCTCAGTGTCAACAGGAGCATCCCTACGTACACGCTCCACAAAATCGGCCTGCAAATAAAGATATAATACGTTAAAAAAAGTAGAAAATTAACCCACAATTTATTGATTAATTAATTGAAAAACATATAATTTTAAAAAATACCTGTGCTCCGAGCTCAGCGCCCTGTCGTGTGATCCAGCGACGCGTGACATACCGAAACCAATCCATATACTCGGAATGATAATGAGGTGGGTCCTGGAGGGGCTGTCCTGAAATTACAAACCGGAGCCGGTCGTCCCACACACGAATGTAGTGAGAGTGTGTCTGGATCCAAGATGAGCTGCTCTTCAGGGTAAGGGAGTGTAGTGAGTGGTCCTGAAGTGGGGCGTCTGGAATACCCTGCTGCAATCCAAACTGCTGCAGAACTCTGTCTGCCTGGTGCCACTCCACAATATGAAAATAAATAAGTGGAACCGTGGCCCGCCAAAAAGCGCGCCCATCTAAACAATACGCTGGGATAGTGTCCAGCATATCATCAGTGTACGGCTGCCAGATAAACTGCATGTATAAAATACAAGACATTTAGTATTAAAACATTCCCACAATGAGCTATTTAACATACGAGATAATAAAACCGAAACATAATTTCTTACATCTTCGTAGCGAGATGTGTCAAGCCGAACACGGATGTCAGGCAGCGAGTGTCGAGCCGCACGGCTGGCGTTTCTCCGGCCTCCCCATCTGTTATTCAAGAACAACAACACATTAATCCGTCAATATTTAAGAAATAGAATAAAATTAAAAAATATTAAATAACAGTAAAACACACCTGTCGCCCAGTGGTAGATGTGGTGAAATAGTGGGATCGGCAAGAGCGGGAGCAATAACTCTAAGTCGGTCCAATGCCCACAACTGCAGTATCCACAACGGCCCGCCCATGTTGCGGCGATTCGCAGACCGCAACGAACATGAGCAAAGCTCGTGATATAAGTAAGCCAGTGTCGCCGATCCCCAGCTGTAGGTCCGGACTGCCGCCAAGTCCTCTAAAAGTGGAAGAATCCGTAACGAAGTCTTTCCACTACCGAGGTCAGTGAAGCACAATCCTGTGACAGCGAGCAAGAGATACGCCCGTGTGTACCGATGGACAAGCTCGTCAGTCGCCTGGTCTGGTAATGCACCGAAGTCGGGGAAACTCTCTAGGATCCAAGAAGTCTGGACTGTGGAATTTGCAGGCTTTTTAGGATATCTACCCGCAGGAATCCCCAAAACCCTCTCTGCCACTGCAGCCCAATCATGTACAATACCTCCTGTAACAGCATGACCGTCTACTGGTAATCCGGTCTGAATGGCCACGTCCTGTAGTGTAACCGTGCACTCTCCGCCGGGTAAGTGAAAAGTGTGGGTCTCCGGCCTCCACCTCTCCACAAGGGCTGTGATCAGCTGCATGTCGACGCTGTAGTGACGCATAGCAAAACAGCCTGCAAATCCAGTAGGCTCGATCATCGACCGAATACGGTGGTCCAACCTAGCGAACGGCAGAACAGCGCTCCTTCTAGTCGTACAGCTAGCGCTAGACAGAAATCCCTCGTCAGATCCCTGAAAAAAATAAACATTAAGTTAGTTCAAAAATTTAATTAAGTTGCAAACGTAACTGTTGACAAAAAATAAACAATTAAATCATAATAATATCAAACACTTGTTCACAAATAATATGAAACAATTAAATAAAAATAACTTCATCAATTATACGGTCAAGTAAAAGTGTTACAAGAGTTTGTTATTTAAACTAAATAACTAAACAAACACAAAATAGAATGAGCTGTCAGATTTTCAATTTTAATAGAACACAAATGGAATTACAACATCCTTAGTACATGATAAATGGAAACAGAAATTCTCACATCACTGAACTCTAAAAGGACATGAACTAAGGTTATTACCATATGTAAGACATCTTCTACAGTAGTTGCTATTCCGCCTGTCCCTAAATGTCTGGTCCATTTCATTCCTACGCCTACTCTCAACCGGCCTACCCTTCTTCCTCATCCACTGTCTGTTAGGAACAAATGGAATTTCAGCGGAATTGATCCAACGATTTCGATTCCATAAGGGTTCAAATGAAACAGAGCTCCACGCTAAGATTCCATACTCGCATTTGTAATACCATGAAATGTAGTCACGGTAGTTCTCTCCATATTGGTTGCAGGCAGCTATCGCATGGGAGCACGGAATTTTCCATTGTTGAAATTTTCCACAGGTGCATGTCCCGTCCAGTAGACGAACTTGCTGTGTATTGCCACCCTTTTGTCTTACATTGTCGCACTGGGTCAAGACATTGAATACCTTCTGTGCCACGTTGAACTGTGAAGCCGTATGAGTCTTTGACTTATTTTCCCAAGTCTCAATTCTGTGTGCACAGACTGGAGTCCACATGAAACCGGATGCCAACCACATTTTATAGTCGTTCACATGCTTAATGAATACGGAATTGACCTTGTTAAATATTGCTTCCAACATGGCTGTGATAGGGAGCCCCCGAATGTTCTTTAACATCGCGTTGACCGACTCAGCGTAGTTTGTTGTCATCACACCATGCCGCATTCCAGACGTGTCGCCACTCATGCTCCATTTTCTAACATCAAGGCGGTCAAGATACGCATAACCCTCAGGTGAATCCGCCTCTATCAATGACATGTACCGATCTCTTTTATGCTCTTGGTATGCGCGTCCTACACGTCGATTAAACCGTCAATATTTTCCCATCAACCAAAAATTTATGTATTATATGAAATGACAAGAAAATTACCAGCTTTTTCAGCAAGCTTTTTGAGATATTTTTTCTTGAAGGCGTTGTGGAAGTGGCTCACTAGGTGTCTAATACACCACTTGTGGGTATCACCCGCCCACTCAGGCCCCTCCATGGCACTCATAATACCGGAGTCGCGATCAGATATGATACACACCTTTCGCTCACCCAAAACATACCTCTTCAACATCCTCATGAAATACCTCCAGGATGCGGCAGTTTCCGACTTCACAATGGCAAAAGCTATCGGCATGATGTGATTGTTCCCTTCAATTGCAGAAGCAATCAACAAAGTCATTTCGTATTTTCCATATGTGTGGGTGCCGTCGATGTACACCACAGGCTTGCAATACTGAAAACCCTTCACCACTGGCTCGTAAGTCCAAAACATATGCTTGAAAGTTCTGAATTGTGGATTGTTTTCAATTGGTGTACCTGTGCATACACCGTTATTAGTAATTATTAAATCGAACATATTTTTAATACTCGAAATTTTAAAAAAATTACCGGTAGCATGCCAGACTGTCCTGGGATTAGCAACGGTGACATTCGTCATAAAATTGCAAATCTCCTTGAAAGAGTCGTCCCATTGTCCGAACCTGTTTGCAATGGCCTTTTCCTTGGCATACCATGTTTTTTTGTATCCGGGCCTAACTCGCAATTTTTGAAAAATGCCCTCTTGAAGCGTTTTAATCCTAATGTCACGTTGCAGATGCAATTGCGTGTCGATGTGTTCAGCTATCTGTCGCGCTCTTAAATTGCGATGGTCTTGGTTCATTGATTGGCCGCTGCATTGGTGGGGGCCGTTATATCTTGTTATTATCCAGTCTGACTCGCCTTTCAAAAGCGACGCACGCAACCTCCAATTGCAAGTGTCATTGTTCACACACACAAGAACTATTGTTTTACCATTTGTTACACTGTTCTTGTATTCTTTATTAGCTGCAATGTGATAACTCGCCGCGCATGTCTGGACAGCATACCTCGAACTAAAAACCATCCCCAATTCAAACTCTTTGCCTGCTTCCCATATTGCATTTTCTTTAGGCCACAGATTCATATTGACACACATGTCGTCAACATTCTGATGCGTGTACTCATGAGGAAGGCGCGACTCAAAATGATCTGTATTTTGTTCCGACCCACCACCGACATTCTCACCATGGGTGCCATCTCCATTATCACCACCGATGTCATCATCATCCTCGTTGTCATCAGCAACGGCCCCGTAGAAGTGTTCTTCTTCCTCATCCTCATCACTAAAATCATCACCATCGTCTACATCCGCACAGTCGTCTACATCCGCACAATCGTCTACATCCACAGAGTCGTCTACATCCGCACGTACTTGAGATAACGGATTGTACACAATATAAAACTCAAGTACCCTCATTTGTGGCGTCCGCGAAACATTACGCCACATTGCTTGCATATGAACATCTGTCTCCATAGGAAAACCATCATATTTTTGAAATCTTCCATGTTCATCGAACCGAGGCACTCGTAGATAAATCTTCACTATCTCGTCACCATCCTTCAGCCCAATTACCCTTCTAATTACGACTTGTAGTTGTGCAAAATTCACTACACTCGTCAGCTCAACCAGTTCTGATTTACCAGAAACATAATCAACTCCACCCGGAGTCGATAATATTGTACCATCCCAATAAATTTTTAGGGCTGGCAGCTCATTTGTCGTCATTACTACATTAAAAAAATATAATTTTAACTACATTTTAATATTTTCACTAATTCCTACATTAAATGTAAATTCAATTTTTTTACATTAAATGTAAATTCCGAATCTATTTATATAATATAAATCATAAAAATTTCAATATTTTCACTAATTTCAACCTAATTTAAAAATATTTTAAAAATTTCATATATTCGATTTTCTAATTTTAATATGCTCTATTCATTTCTAAATATTTAATACACATTATTCTAATTTCATTTACACATTATTCTAATTTATTTTATAATACATTTTTGAACTAAATCTAACTATAATATTAACTAACTACATTTACACATTAATCTATTTTATTTTATAATACATATTTTTAAGAATTTTTAACTAAATCTAACTATAATATTAACTAACTACATTTGAAATATTATTTTAATCTAAGTAAACATCATTTAAATCTAACTATATTCAATAATTAAAAATTAATATATCTAAAATTTTAAAGACTCACCCGATAATTCCGCGCCAAAAAATAATATTCCGCGCCAAAAAAATAATATTCCGCGCCAAAAATAATGTCCGCCACGAAAAAATAATATCCCTTTCCGAGAATAGACTCCGTCAAATTTTCTTCACAATAAATTAATATTCCGAAAAAAGCTTCAAAATTTATCTCTCCAACTCTCTAACCTCTCTCTAGCATCTCTCTACCTCACTCTTTTTTCTTCTACTTTGTGTGAATAAGGGGGAATGATTTCCCCCTTATATAGTGGTGTAGACCGCGGAAATTTTCCGCGGTCTACAACCACTCGGTCAGAGGGAATTTATTCCCTCTGACAGGGAATAAATTCCCTCTGTAAACCGCGGAAGAGTTCCGCGGTTTACAGTGACGTGTCACTGTAAACCGCGTAACTCTTCCGCGGTTTACAGTGACGTGGCTCCACCTGCACCCAGGTGGAGCCACATGTGCAGACCGCGGAACACTTCCGCGGTTTACCCCAAACCGCTTAAGTGTTCCGCGGTCTGTGAGGTATAAATGGGGAAAAATAATTAATCTGGGGTTAATTTAAGAATTTTGATTAATTTTAAAATTAAAAACGTCATTAACCCAATTAAATGAAAAGGATAGGTTAGGTTTTAATTTGTTCCTCAGATAATGACAAAGTCAACGGTAAATGAATCCACGTTGTTAAAAACAGACAGCATTCTCTACTTTTTTTGACGGTGTTAAAATCGAGGGCTTAAGTGATACGTTTTGAAAACGTTAAGGTTCTTGTTGCACCTTTCCGAACGTTAGGGGCTTACTTGACCTATACCCCAAACGTTAAGGGTGTATTTGACCCTTTTCCCAAAGTTAAAGCATCTGAGTAGGACTTAATTTTAGTAATGTGATAACAGTGCTAGAAAGCATAACTAATTTTCATGTACACAATTACCAATGAATCTTGCATCGTCTTGAAAGTTTCAAGGGAGCGGATTAACTACCGCACAGGGAAAATAAAAAAAAACGTAGACATTGTTGAACAGAACTAGGATCAATCTTACAAACTTTTATCTATACCAACCTTGTTCATCTTGTTTATTAATAAGATTATTCATATATATATATATATAGGCCTAATCACTCAAAAACCCCTCACCTTTAAACTTTTTTTCAATTCCACCCCGACGTTAAAAATTTGTCAATTTTACCCACTTTTGAATTTTCCGTTTTTAATTGTACCCCAATATTTTAATTTTTGTTAATTTCTTTACTTAAATGATGAAATCATTCAATTAATTAAGTCTAAACATGAAATTAAATTCTTTTTTATTCAAAAAAGTACAAATAGGTCCTTTATTTTTAAAAACTAACTAAAAACCATAATCAAATTAACACTAATTTAAATTTTTAATTAATTTAACTAAATTTAAATAAATTTCAAAAATATACAATCAATATATGCGAGACATGGAGAATGTTTTAAACAAATTTACAAACGCAAAAGACGTTAATTTAATTTTTCAGGGTACAATTGAAACACAAAAATGCAAAATAGGGTAAAATTGACAAATTTTCAACGTCAGGGTATGATTGAGAAGGGGCTAAAAGGTCGGGGTTTTTTAAGTATATATATATATATATATATATATATATATATATATATATATATATATATATAATTGATACAAATTACAAAAAATTGTAATTCTTACATTTATTCCTCAAAATAGAACTAAATTGTTATAAAAGATTTAGTAGGTTTTTACTGCGACTTGTTGAGTTAGGTTTTGACTCATGAGTCATGACATAAAATATAATACAGGATTAAGACTTTGGATAAGATTAGTCGTCATTAATTTCAAACACCTACTTTGCTCCAAAGGATATGGATACGGCATTCATATGCTCCACAAGTTCCACTTAGGCTGCTTCATTATCCCCGTCTTAAAATTAAGCTTAAGTTTAGCAATCCTAATTTCAAGTCGCAGGTGAATTAATGAGACGTTTTCATGCTTTGAGTGAGATAATGGGTTCGAACCGTATTCATGTATGTATGCAGACGTTTAAAACTGAATACTAGCTAGAGTTTTATCTCCCGCAAGAAATTTTATCTTTTAGCCCTAAAACATAACTAAAACTTTGGATAAGATTAGTGCACATTAAATTCGGACGACAAAATTATATTTCGTTCTTTATAATTTGTGGTTTAAATAGCTTGTATTATATATGGCATAACTTTGCATTCCTATGCTCCACAAGTCCCATTTTGCTTGTTTCATTGTCTATTGTAAATAAACATGCCATCACATGGCTTTGGTTTAATTTCCAGCTGTGCCATTTGATCTCAATGCAGTATATAATCAAATCGTTAAGATTGCCTTAATTCTACCATCACATTCACATCTCAAATTCTTCCATCTATTCGAACCTTTTCGGTTCAGATTATTAACTAATTAACAAGATGATTAGTGCCAAGAATCTCCTCAAATTGGCAAAGAAATAGCAGAAACTCGCGGCTATTAGCCGAAAACGCATCACATCACCTCAAACTAATGTAAATTGCAAACCGGCTTAATTACTATAGGATATGGCCTGCTTTAAAGTGCACATCTCATACCTCAAAAGTTTTTTAAATAAAGTCTTGGAACTTAAAATCTTAATGCAAATGGAATTTGAGCAGCCATAAACATCGTCTATTTAAAAGTTGAAGCATCTAACTAAGTAGGACTTAATTTTAGTAATGTGATTACTGTGCTAGAAGCACTACTAATTTTCATGTACAAAACTACCAATGTATCGTATCTTGCATCGTCTTGAAAAATTCAGGGAGCAGGATTAACTACTCAGAGAAAACTAAAATATAAAATACACACAGGCCACTCTAAAAGAAAATATGTAGACATTGTTATCAAGAATTGTATTTTATAAAATGGACAAGCAGCTGAACAGAAGTAGGAGTAATTGAAGCTAAAATTGAGTTGGAAGAGACAAACTAGTTACCTTTTTTCTCTCGAAAAATAAAAGAATTATTATCGCCGGAGACATGATTGTAAAACATCTCAGACTGATAAGTTCTCACATCTTCTATGTTAGACTTACTTCTCGCCAGAAAGGTCGTGCGATAAATAGTACAGCAACAAGTATTCGACTTCAGAATTTTCACAAGTTCCAAATCCGCATTCTGCATGGTAAAGAAACAACAAAACACACACGTAAATACGGTCACTTATTCCGCATAAACCCTTATGCTAAATAGCTATTACTCCCTCCGTTCCGTAAAGATAGAAAAAGTAAAAATACCTCTTGCTGATTGTGTTGGTTAATGGCCAGCTCGAGGGCCTTGATGCAGCCAGGGAGACGGTAATCTCTGGGATGATCAAGATCTAGAGGTAATACCTTGCCGTAAAATCCAAACGAGGGGAAGGTGGTGACGTCAAAACCCTGTAATGTTAGAAAAATAAAGGGTTAAAATGTAGTATAATTAGTAAATTCAAACAACAAAGGAGGAGAAAATACATCGGATTCATCGAATTGGCGTGTGTATGCTTTGTAATTTTTCCTATCTTCGTCGTCCTTAAACTCATAGCCGTCGCTACTGCCTTCATCAGAATCCTTTTTATATTCAAATTCATCCCATGATCCGTCGTCAGAATCATCATCAACGGCAGCGGCAGCACCAGCAGCATCACCACCCACCTCAAGGCCCTCCTCAAGCCCCTTTTGTTTCTTGAAAGGTGATCCTTCAGCTGCAATATCGCCCTTTTCAGAAGCCATCGCGGATCGATTCCTTTCAAATTAAAAACCTAAACTTTTACCAACAAACCCTAATTTAAAGAAAGGCTTAATTACTTAAAATCTCCCATCTTTAACTCTTTTTGCGTTTATACCCTAACCTAAAAAAAGGTCACATATACCCTTAACGTTGTCTTTTTGTTTGGCCTCTACCCTCGAGGTATTAAATTGAATGCAAAAAAGTTTAAAATAGTTCTTCATTTTTAACATATATTTTAATTAGACGTTAATGTTATTAATTATATAAAAAACACATTCTTCTTTAAAAATATCAATTATAATAATTATTTAATTTATATTACTTATCAATAATTTTTTATAAATAAAAACCCGTAAAAAAATTTCAATTTACATAAAACAAATAAAATATTTTCGTCGTACAATTTTTTTTTTGTCAACAATATATAAATATATAGAAGAATGACCATCCCATGAAGAAAACGAACACTCTTTAAACAAAATAAAATAATATCTTTTTGAAAAAATCGACCCACTGCTTTCTCCGGAGGACCCGCCCGTCCTCCTTCCATGGAGGAACAGAGATCCGTTCCTCCATGGAAGGAGGAACAGATGAAAGGAGGAACAACGATCTATTCCTCCTTCCATGGAGGAACATAAAGGAGGAGGAGCAGCTCCTCTTCCATGTCATTGTAATTAATGAATTTTTAAATTTAATTTTAAATACAATAAATGATGTGTTAATAAATGAATAAATTATTTATCATAATTATGCCATATGGCATATCATTTGTGGATGGTTCATAATTTTACGTGGTGGACTAGGTTACCATAAGAATTTCTCATTTTTTACACAACCTTTGAGGCTAAAAAGTAAGTTTAAAAAAGAAGATGCGAGTCATTAATCATGCAGTGGAGAATGGGGATATTCATGGAGTTAATTTTGGGGGAGGTATTCAAATATCTCACTTATTCTTTGCCGACGACAGCCTCCTTTTCGCTCAGGCCAACGTTAGAGAAGTCTCTAAGATCAGGGACCTTCTTCATGTTTATGCTAAAGCCTCTGGACAAGTCATAAACCTCCAGAAATCTGCTCTCTCTTTTGGTAAAGGCACTCCTATTCTTGTTAAATCAGAATTGCAGGATATCTTGCAGGTTCCTGTCGTCCAATGCCACGAGAGATACCTTGGGCTTCCATCCACAGTGGGAAGAAGGAAAGGCGAGAGCTTCAGGGCTATAAAGGATAGCATATGGAATAAACTACAAAGTTGGAAGGGAAGATTGTTCTCTAGTGGTGGGAGGGAGGTGTTGATCAAAGCCGTTGTTCAAGCAATCCCGAATTACTATATGAACTGTTTCAAGTTCCCAAAAGCTCTGATTGTGGAAATTGAAAAGTTGTGTAACCGTTTTTGGTGGGGGAGTGCTAATGGAAATAGAAAGATCCATTGGTCCAAGTGGGACCCTCTCTGCAAGCCCAAATGCCAAGGGGGTCTAGGGTTCCGAGACATGGAATGTTTTAATAAAAGCCTCTTAGCAAAGCAAGGGTGGCGAATATTATCACAACCAGAAAGTCTAGTGGCAAGACTCTACAAGCAAAAGTATTTCAGAGAGGGGGATTTCATGACTGCCAAGGTTCCAAGAAAAGCTTCATATCACTACTAGAAAACATGGAAATTGCGACGAACATTAGCGACGGATGGTAAATCCGTCGCTAATGTCACATATTGGCGACGGAATTAGCGACAGACACCATATCTGTCGCTAATTCGTCAAAAATTCAGGCGGGAGCAAGCCCGCCAAATTAGCGTCGGATATTCCGTCACTAATCCGTCGCTAAAAATGGCGGGCTTTGGAGGGAAAAATAGTGCGCCACATTTTCAGTGAAATTAGCGACGGATGAAAAGTATCCGTCGCTAAATGCCCTTGATAAGGAAACGCTCCGTTTCACTAGTCAACTTGGCGACGGATTGTTACTTCCGTCGCTAAATTTAGCGACGGAGGTAACAATCCGTCGCCAAGTTGACTAGTGAAACGGTGCGTTTATTTTGGTAAAGAGTTAGCGACGGATATTGCAATCCGTCGCTAACTTTTTACCCTACTTCAGAAACAGAACCGTTTCACTTTGCAGTTTAGAAAATATTTTTCTTCATTTCCGCCGCCGCCCCATTTTCCGGTTTCCTCCCGCCGCTCCATTCTTCAGTCTTCCTCCCACCGCTCCGTTCTTCGGTCTTTTCCACCGCTCCATTTCTCCACTCTTCCGCCCGCCGCTCCATTTCTTCATCCTTTTCATCTCGGTCTTCCTCCCGCCGCGTCCGTTCTTGCTGCCGCCGATCGCCGGAGAAAGGTTAGTGGTGTTTTATTTCACTTTTGTTATTTATTATATTTATATAAGTGATTTTAATAATTTGTTAAAAAAAAAAAGGAAACTGCCGCCTCCTTTCATCTCCCCCTCGCCGGCGCCGTTGCAGCTGCCGCCTCCTTTCATCCTCCGTCACCTATTTCCGCAGCCCCTTGAAAGGTTAGTATTTTTCTGAATTTAATTTAATTTATTGTTAATTTATATTAATTGTTTTCAATTAAATGATTAATTATATTGTTTTATTTATATTGATTAGGTTAAATTAGGTTAGTAAAATTAAATTAAGGTTAATTTTCTGTTTTTGTAAGTTATATTAAATTTATTTAGGGTTAGATTAGTTAAATTATAATTGTATTAGTTTAATTTTATTAGTTTAAGATTTGTTTTATAAATTAGGATTAATTTTTTAAAAATTATATTAAACTTTTTAATTTAGGGTTAGGTTAATATACATTATATTTGAATTGGTTTAATTTAATTAGTTTATGGTTTGGTTAATTAATTGGCTATTAATTATTTTATGTTTTTAAATTTTTTATTAAATTAGATTTAGTAATTTAAGTTATTTAAAATATTAATTGAATTAGGTTATATGTTAGGTGATTTAGGTTATATTTTAGGCTATTGTATAATGTTAGATTTAAATCTATATTCAAGTTAAAAACTTTGATGCGTATATTATATATAATTATTTAATTTGAATAATTCTGTTTATTATAATTAAGATTATTAACTAATAAAAATTGTATAAAATAAAAATTGTTATATTGATAATTAGGTTATTAGTTTAACTTAATTATATAATTAAATTGAATATTAGTAGTATGTTGGTTTGTGTATTGTAGTATGGTGGTTTGTGGATTGTAATTTGCTTGCAGGACTTCCCTGAAAAATGGGTGATGCTCATTTTTAGGGGAAGTGCTGCCCAATTTTTTCTAGAAATTTAATATATTTATTGCGTGATAGGTGTGATATCCGTTAGTGTGTTGCAGCGGCTCGACATTCTTTATTGTTCTTTTATATCTGTTGCGGTTCTGCTCTACAACAAGTAAGTACCGTTATTATTTTTATTTTTATTTTCATTTATAATTAATTAGTTAATTTATAAGCTGTTTAAACCTAAAATGACCTCGATTTTATTCCCACCGAATAAAATCGTAAACCTAGCCGTAGAGTTCCCGTCCCGTGTGTTCAAGCGATTGAACGACACGGGATTGTACAGTTTGTACAGTTCGCAAAACTGGTCCTCCCGTAACTCGATCACGAAAAATATATATGTCTAGTAGCGGTAGAAAAATATTCGGTTGTTTTCCAGCGTTTGTTCTCCGGGTGGATGTATAGTATATGTTATGTAACGCTTATTCCTCGCGGAATATATAATTAGCGTTACACCACATATGCTAAATATCGCACTGAAGGAGAACGACGCCGGAAGGCTGCCGAATATTTTCGCCGTTGCTAGGCATATATCGTGGCCGAGTTAAGGGGCGCCAGTTTTGCGAATGGGATAGGTCCATACCTTTAAAGCAGTCAATTACATTGACTTTGCTATTTTCGAGCGAAAACCCCTCCTAATTATCCGTGCTACAGAAATGGAATCAGACCGAAGTTGGATGTATAGGCGGCTCCAGGGCGGGTTGTTGTACCCAGGTTTTGACGAGCGCGTACAAGAGTTTGTGAATTTCGCCTTACGTCATCCTGCGTGTATGAGTGGGGCTGAGATTAAATGTCCTTGTCCTAGGACAGGATGTAAAAATACGAGTTATCGGGATGTCGAAACAGTCAAGCTTCACATTTTGCAGAAAGGGTTTGTCAAAGATTATCAAGTCTGGGTTTTTCATGGTGAGGGAAATGTTTTAAATCCCCGTCCCGTTGCAGAGCTACCGGAGTATGACGTTGACATGGAATATGAGGGGGGTGACGAGTTCAGCTCCGTTCAGAGAATGGTTATCGATGCTGCCGGTCCAGAAGTAGTGTTCACGGAGGAGGAACCGAATAATGAAGCGAAACATTTTTATGATATGATGCGGGCGGCCGAAGAACCTGTATGCCCCGGTAATAGCAAACACTCTCCCTTGTCTGCAGCTGCTAAAATGTTAGACATCAAATGTCGACATAGTGGGTCAGTAGCTTTAGTAGATGATGTGACCGAATTTATACAAGAGCTGCTCCCAGAGAACAACAAGATGCCAAAGAACTTTGCTGAAATCAAAAAGATAGTTAGAGGTCTTGGATTGCCGGTTGAAGTTATCGATTGCTGTTTTCGCAACTGCATGATTTATTGGGGGCCAGACGCGGAGTTAACACGATGCAAAATTTGCGATCACGAACGTTGGAAACCGCCCCCTAAAGGAAATTCTGTGAGACGACGAGTTAACGTCCCTTACAGGAAAATGTTTTATTTTCCTATAACTCCGAGACTGCAGAGGTTGTACGCTTCTATAGCCACCGCCAAGCATATGACGTGGCATGCAGAACACGAGATGGTTGATGGAAAAATGTGTCACCCGTCAGACTCTCCGGCGTGGAAACATTTCAGTGAATTGCATACAGAGTTTGCAGGAGAAATTCGAAACGTCAGACTAGGCCTGTGTACTGATGGGTTTCAACCATTTGGGGCCTTCGGGCAGAATTATTCATCATGGCCAGTCATTTTGACACCCTACAATCTCCCCCCAGGGATGTGTATGAAAGATGAGTTCATGTTTTTAACTGTTATTGTCCCTGGGCCTCGAAATCCTAAACACCAAATGGATATATTCCTGCAGCCGTTAATAGCTGAGCTGAACCAACTGTGGGAATTTGGAGTCCAGACATTCGACGTTCATAGGCGACAGAATTTTCAATTGAAAGCGGCACTAATGTGGACAATTAATGATTTTCCCGCGTATTCCATGTTGTCTGGCTGGAGCACATCTGGGAGATTGGCTTGCCCACACTGCATGGAAGATACCGCTGCTTTTACGCTTAAAGGGAGTAGAAAACAGTCGTGGTTTGATTGCCACAGAAAGTTCTTGCCTCGTGGTCACCCGTACCGTCGTAACACAACTCATTTCCGTAAAGGGAAAACCGTAAATCAAGAATTCAGACAGCCGAAAATCGGAGAAGAATTGCTGGCAGAGGTGGACAATCTGGGTTTTATGAAGGCATATGAAATTGGGGCTGAGAAAAATAATGCTGCAAAGTCGACAGATTATGGTTGGAATAAAAAAAGCATTTTTTGGGATTTGCCGTATTGGAAAACAAATCTCATTCGTCACAATCTCGATGTCATGCACATTGAGAAAAACGTATTCGACAACATTTTCAACACGGTACTAAATGTTCCCGGGAAAACGAAAGACCATGCAAAATCTAGGGAAGAGTTGAATGACATATGTGATCGGCCTGAGTTAGCAAAAGATCCGATAACTGGGAGATTTCCTAAGGCGATGTATGCTTTGGACAGGGACGGAAAAAAGGCTTTACTCGAGTGGATTAAGTTAATAAAGTTTCCAGATGGCTATGCGTCTAACTTGTCCAGATGTGTCGATACAATCAGTTTGAAGATGCATGGAATGAAAAGTCATGACTGCCACATTTTTATGCAAAGACTTCTGCCAATCGCTCTCCGTGAGTTATTACCGAAGGAAGTGTGGGAGCCTTTAACAGAGCTGAGCATCTTTTTCCGTGAGTTAACCTCCACGTCTCTAACAGAGAAAGATCTTGAACGTATGAGGCTGGAAATCCCAAAGATACTGTGCAAGCTAGAACATATTTTTCCGCCCAGCTTTTTTGACTCCATGGAACATCTACCCGTACATCTACCGTACGAAGCTATGATGGCAGGGCCGGTTCAGTATCGCTGGATGTACCCATTTGAAAGGTAATGTTACTGAATTTTCTCAATACTGTGTATAAACATGTAATGTTTGCTAACTGTGGCATGTGGAATCAGATATTTGAGAAAACTGAAAAAAAAAGTGTCCAATAAAGGGAGGGTAGAAGGAAGCATCAGTAGCGGATACTTGAATGAAGAAACCGCAAAATTTGCAGCTTATTACTTTTCAGAAGGTGACCCAATGATACCTGAGCGGCTGCAGAGAAATGAAGTTTGTGACATTGAAGTCGACGACAATGTTGACAGACTATCTATTTTCAAGCCTCACGGGCAATCAGTGGGTGCTTGTCGAAAGAGATATCTTGAAGATGCCGAGATTGTTGCTGCCCGGACATATGTTCTGTTGAATTGTTCAGAAATTGAAAATTACAGAGAGTAAGCTTTACTACAGATGTTAATGTAAATAATAATAACGATTCAGAGTCTAATTGTTGATTTCTTATTAACCTAAGGATTTTCGAAGGCGAGTTGCGGAGAGGAAACCCCGATATCAGCACCTCGCAAATTGAAGCAAAGTTTGAGAGTGACTTTGCCTACTGGTTTCAACAATATGTAAGTATTTTAAAAATTATATTTCGATTATTTCAGTATAAAGTTCCGATTTACAATACACTTTTACGCTACAGGTTCAAAATCCAACTGTCTGTAGTAATCCCTTCATTCTTAGTCTCGCCAAAGGACCTCTTAGATCAGTCAAAACATTTAAGGGGTACCGGGTAAACGGATTCAAGTTTCAGACTCAAGCGTATGGGGAGGAACAACTTACGATGAATAGTGGAGTCTGCGTGAAGGGAACTCAATATGTCGATAACGAAAATGACTTTTATGGAGTTTTGACAGACATAATTGAGTTGGAGTATCCGGCGCTTCCAATGAAGACGACTGTCTTATTTAAATGCGAGTGGTTCGACCCAGCGCACAATTCTGGCACAATTAGTAACAAAAAATACAACATGGTGGATATTAATAACAGAAAGAGATACAATAAGTATGAACCTTTCATCTTAGCCGAACAGGCCGATCAAGTTCATTACCTACCATATCCGAGTAAAAGAAGGGATAAATTAAATTGGTGGGCAGTTTGCAGAATAAAGGCACGATCAGAACTTGACATTCCCGAGGGGATTGTCCCGGCTTTTCAAGATGACATAGAAGAAAATCCTCTCATTGTTGCAACAGACGACAATCCGACATATTTAGCTGATCAAAATGGAGAAGCTGAAGAAGATGCGTTGTTTATGCCTCCTGAACAAGAAACAGAAGATGAGTTCATCGCATCCTCATCAGACGAAGATGAAAGCGAAGAGCTTTAGTAGTTTAGTAATTTTTTTGTATTACATTTTTTAAGTGTATACTCGTTGAATTTTAATTAATATTTATTAGTTTTATGTTTCACGAAATATTTCTTAATTTATATAATGTGTTGGTTGGTTGTGGAACATGTAAAATTGACGTATGTACAGGTATGAGGGGTCGAGGCAGTGGCTCAGGCCGTGGCACAGGCCGTGGCACAGGCCGAGGACGCGGACGAGGAGATGACCCTGTTGTTGGCGATACCGACGTTGCTGAGGAGCAACAACAGCTGGAGACCGGAGGACCTATTCAGCCTCGGCAGCAGCGTGAGCCTGGCGAGCCCCCGGCTATTCTGGACGACCAGGGCAGGGCGAGGGTTCACCCAGACCCTAGCAGGTTTGATTACTATTTAGTTTGTAATGATATCATAATATGTAATTAATTTATATGTAAACTAATTTATGCTAATCAAATCACAGGACTTTGTTGCTGGACTCAGGGCCGGTTTCTCGTGCCATCAGAGAGATTTTCAGGAAGTGCTGGTTCGAGACTGGCTATGCATGGCGTTTTCTGACTGCGGATCAGAGGGATTTCTATTTCCAGGAGTTCCAGGTAATTAAATTAAAGTTAATACATGTACGTATTGATTTTCGTGAAAAACTAACTCACATCATACGTTTTTACTGTTGCAGAAAGAATTCTGGTGGGATAGTTCTGTCTACAGCGACGAGCTCATCAGACAGGTCTTTATGACCCACGCAGCTACCCGCTACAAAGACAACGTCCATAAAATGAAGTCCAAAAAGCAGAAGCATCAATCTGTGGGCCAGGACATATGGGATGCCTGGAATGCCTTCTGGGACACAGAGGCGGAGAAGAAGAAGTCGGAGATAGCCCGGGCAAACCGGATGAGCGAGCCGGCGGGCGCCGGTACTGGACCGGTCCGTCATACCGGGGGATCCCGCTCAGCTCTCAAGCATATGGACGTGATGGTATGTTTCTAAATTCAGTAAGTAAAATTATGTTTTTTTTTATTTTCGAACTTATTTAATCATATTTTTTCTAATAGGCTAAGGAGCTCGGCCGGAAACCGAGTGCGACGGAGCTGTACACTCGCATTCACTCCACGAAGGGTGAGAAGAAGCCTGTAGACAAGCGGGCTCAGAACATGACTGTAAGTTCTTATAAATTCATAAATCTATTAATTAGATTTAGGCTTCAGTGATGAATATATATATTGTACTTGTTAAATATATTTGGATTAAATCTTTAAGTATATAAGTTGTGTAGACTTGACGTTTGTATACTTAATTAGATTGAAAGTGTTTGTTGTTTGGGTTATATATTGTAATTTTCTTGCAGGATTTCCCTGAAAAATGGGTGATGCTCATATTATAAAGGAAATGCTGCCGAAATTTCGTTAACAATTTGAATTACTTTTCATATGTTATGCTTTTTTATTTGTCATTAACCTGAACTGATATGTTTTTTAACTGTTTTGCAGGACGCTATTGCTGAGAGGCTGGCTGCTGCGACTCAGTCGCCGACCGGAGAGGGTAGCTCGACGAGTCCAGCTGAGGTGGATGAGACCCAACTGTTTCTGGACATCGAGGGTGTCAATAAGAAGCACCGCGTGTACGGTTTAGGGTCGGCGAGTAGCAGGTATGCGGCCCCCAGTAGCAGCAGGGCGCAACGAGGCAGCTCTTCTAGGTCGACACATCTTGCGGACGAGGACATCGAGTGCCGTGTGCAGACAGGCATTCAGGAGGGCCTGCGAGAGGTTGAGCAGAGGTTAGCGGAGCAAAATCGTCAACAGCTGGCAGAGCAACGGCGTGAGCACCAAGCGGCAATGGCCCAGCTTATCCGAGAGGAGATAGCAAGGATGATGCCTAATCTTCCTCCAGAGTATCAGCCACAGTTTCCCGCTCCCCCACCAGACCGTGATGACACTACAGATTTGTAGTGTCCTGTTAGATTAGGATTCAGAACTAATTATGTATTTTTTTTCTTTTAGACGACGTTATGTGTATTTTGATATTTATCTATATATTCAGTGTCAACTTTCTATTAATTGTTATCCGTAAATGAATTTTAATTACTGTATTTACCGGATTTGAAACGACAGGGAAAACAACTGCGAAAAATGGCATAAATCTGCCGAAAAAACATAAATTGGCGACGGATTTTAAATATTGGCGACGGATAAATCCGTCGCCAACTTGCCAAATCAGAGACAAACTTGGCTACTTTGGCGACGGATTTATCCGTCGCTACTTTGGCGACGGAGTTGGCGACGGATATATCCGTCGCCAAACGTGCCCAGTCTGTCTCCAAATTGGACAGTTTAGCGACGGATATATCCGTCGCTAATCCGTCGCGATTCGGTCTCAGCTTTGGTCTCAGCTTGAGACCATTTCGCGACGGTTTCTGGTGAATTTAGCGACGGGTTATCCGTCGCTAAATCTGCCACGGAATACAATTTTGGTCGCTAATTTGTTTTGCGACCAAAAATGTTGCGACGGACACAGTCCGTCGCAATTCCGTCGCTAACAGCAGTTAGCGACGGAATGTGGGGCATTAGCGACGGATTTATCCGTCGCTAATGCCCTGTTTTCTAGTAGTGATACACCTGGAGAAGTATAACATGGGCCAGAGATGTCCTTGAAGCAGGACTTCGGTGGAGAGTAGGGAATGAGGAGCGTATCAGGGTCTATTCAGATGGGTGGATCCCGAGAGAAAAGACTTTCAAAATATTCGAAGTACCAAGGTTGAACCCAAACCTGTTGGTAAAAGATCTTTTTCTAGAACAAGGAAACTGGAATGTAGAGCTGATCAGGGAATCCTTCTCGGAAGCGGATGCAGATTGTATCATGTCTATCCCTCTGTCCTTAACCAACCAACCTGACAGGCTAAAATGGCATTATGACAGACTGGGAACCTACAGTGTCAGGAGCGGGTATATGATGGCAAAAGAAATCTTTGAAAACCCTTCATCTTCTGAAGCTTCGGGGAACATGAGATGGTGGAAAACGCTATGGAAAATTCCTACCCCATCAAAGATCAAGATTTTTATATGGAGATGCTTTCATAATTGGCTGCCAGCCAAAACCAACCTAATCCAAAGAGGTCTGAAGATAGACAGTGTTTGCCCTGTTTGTCATAAGGAGAATGAAACGTTACTTCATACTTTTTGGTTCTGTAAAGCAGCCAGGAAGAGTTGGGACAGGTGGGAGATGGCAGGTGTTATCAAACCTCAACGGGCTTGGCAAATCAAGGAATTCTTGTTGCATGGCTTTCAGAACTTACAGAAATCGGACTTCACTATTTTTTGTGTAATGATTTGGCTGCTGTGGAGTAACAGAAACAACATTCTGTTTGGGTCAAGAACAAAACCGGGGGATAATGTCTTAGATTGGGCAATATCTTATATAGAGGAATACCACAAAGAAAGTGTGATTGGGAAAATAAAGAATGGGCAGGGTAGAAGACTTCAGCAAGATGCCATAGACCCAAGATGGATCCCACCCAGACGGGGAACTTTTTGCTTAAATGTGGATGGGGGCTTTGATCAGAGGAGAAAGAGATTTAGTACCGGGGCAGTGGTAAGAGATAGCAGTGGAACTGTGATGGTTGCAGGTTACAGGAACCACAATGGGAATGCCTCAGTTGAGGTGGGGGAAGCTTATGCAATTTGGGATGGCATTATTATGGCAAAGGAGGCAAATCTAATTCCTTTTGAAGTTAAGTCTGATTCGAAAGTGGTAATAGATGCCTTCACTAGCAGCTCTTTGTCGTGTAATGATGTCAGTCTTATTATTTCTGATTGTTGTAATCTGCTCAAGGAGGGAGATTGTTTAGGTTTTTCTTATTCTAATAGGAAAACAAATGTGGTAGCACATGAATTAGCTAGGAAAGGCCTAAGAGACTCTTTTGTGAGCTGTGTTTGGAAGGGAAATGTCCCTCCTGATATTCTAAACTATGTATTGGCTGATCATGCAGCTCTTTGTTAATGAAACTACTGGTTATTCTCAAAAAAAAAAAAAAGAAGATGCGAGGCAACTTTAAGCCTTATATTTTTCGAGAAAAATTAGTAACTACTTTGTCTCTTCAAATTGATTAGCATTATGATTTCTCTTCAATTGCACGTATAATGCAAGGTCTATTTATCAAATGAAATTCTTGACATTGTCTACATATTTTCTTTAAGGGGCCTCTATGTTTTTGCCAATCTCATGGTTCTTTGTGTTGCCTAGTGCAGAAGTTAATGCAGTTCCCTGAAATTCTCAAGACAATGCAAGATCCATGGATGTTTTGTGCATGGAATTCAATTATGCTTCCAGTAGACTAATAGTATATTGATATTGTGAACTTTTAAACAGATGACATATATATTTATTATTGTTCATTTTTAAGAATTTTTCACGTCGTATAGTAATAATTAAGCTGTCTTACAATTGAGTTATTTATTATCATCATCTATCACAACATTTCACATTTTTTATAAATTTTTCATTCTATAGCCGGTTTGCGTTTTATGTTTTATTTTTTATAAAAATAATGTCGTTTTTTGCCGTGCGAATGAACAAAACGACGTTGATGCTATATATGCCAAACAATAAAAAATTGAAAGAAAGTTCCTCAAAGTTGGTTAAAATGTCTTCAGCAGATCTCGAATATGTCTTTCAGAGTTTCTTACATTTACAGAGAAGGAAATCAAGTGGCTGATTTGATTGCGAAGCATGGAGTTTCAGCCGGGTCTTTTGTTTGGTGGGACTCGGCTCCCACTTTTTGTAACTCTTTTATTCAAAGAGATTTTAGTAGGCAGATTTCTTATAGATTCTGCTAATTTCTTGTTCCGTCATGTATGACATTTTTGGTTTTAATCATTTATGATATTTATGGATTTTTATAAGCGTGATGCATACGCTAAGAGTGTGTCAATCTAGTTGAGATGCTCATGTGCGATCCTGATTTCTAAAATCCAACTTTTCACTAAAAAAAGGTGAACCGTTTAGAAGATTGTGCTTAAATAAAAAAAACACAAAAAATCATGACATTAACCCTACGATTTACATAAGCAAATCACAGTTGCAAATAGCATAAGTGGGTGCTAGAACTTTCTTGCTCTCGCATATATTCTAAACTTATTTTTGAAATTCATTAAATTTAATCTAAACAATGACATTAATAAAAAAACTTTAAGAGCTCAAAGAACCGAGCTCAATAACTAAAAAATGTACCATATCTGAATCTAAATGGGGTTCGCGGGAGTTTGATGAGACAAACTAGTTACCTTTTTCTCGAAAAATATAAGTCTTAAAATCGCCGGAGAGACGATTGTAAAACATCTCAGATTGATACGTTCTGACTTCTTCGTCGGACTTACTCTTAGCCAAAAAAGTTGTGCGATAAATGGTAAAGCAGCAAGTATTCGACTTCAAAATTCTCACAAGTTCCAAGTCCGCATTGTTTTGGTGATTATGCTGGTTAATGGCCAACTCAAGGGCCTTTTTGCAGCCGGGGAGATGGTAAGCAGTGGGATCATCAACGTCTACCGGAAAAACCTTGCCGTAAAATGAAATTGCGGGGAAGGTGGTGACGTCGAAACCATCGGATTCATCGAATTGGCTTCTGTATTCTTTGTATTTTTTTTCTGTCTTCGTCGTTCTTAAACTCCTTATCCTCGCTGCTATTTCCATCGGAAAAGTGTCTCCCTTCAAATACAACCCAGGTTCCCGATCCATCATCGGAATCATCATCATCGCCGGCAGCACCTTCATCGCCCACCTCAAGGCCCTTTAGTTTCTTCAAAGGTGATGGTGATTCTTCTATTGCAATATCGCCATTTTTGGAACCCATCGCCGATCGATTTCTTTCGAAAACTAACCCTGAATTTTATTCAACAAAACCTAATTTAAACAATGCCCGTAATTTACAAATCTACCCCAGTTTTGTGCATCTTATTAACTAAGTCTCCATGTATTCTTAAACACATACTAATATCTTAAAAAAACTCCTACTTTTTTCAATTATATCCTAATGTTCATAAGTAATCAATTTTATTGTATTTTGCATTTTTTCGTTTTAATTATATCTTAATTTTTAAATTTATAATAATTTTTTTTACTTTAAAAATGAAATCATTCAAATAATTAAGTTTAAGACTAAAATTATATTCTTTTATTGAAAAAAGTATAAATACATCTTTAATCTTTAATAACTAACAAATGAATCTATTCAATGCTTAGAGTACTTTGAAATAAAAAAAAATATAAAATAGAGTGAAACTGACCATTTTCAACGTAATGGTATAACTGAAAAGATGATAAAAAGTCAGAATTTTTTTAAGGAATTAGCCCATTTTTAAATGAAGAAAGGATTAACACTTAACACGACAACATGACACTCAAACTGCTTTCTCGGATAATATAAGTTTATTTTACAACAATTTGTTCAACTATTTATTGATAAATTTTACATTAATAAGATATTCAAATTTCATTAATAAGTAACAATTAAATACTAAAATTATGTTTTTAATAAAAAAAATGTATTTGGATTATCATTTTTTAGGCTAATAATCACCCATGGCCCCTCAATTTTAGGGGTACGGGCGCTAAACCCCCTGATGTTTAAAAACGGGCACTAAACCCCCTGATGTTTAAAAACGGGCACTAAACCCCCTAAGCTTTGAGTCGGCGCTCACAAAACCCCCTAAGCTCCACTACTAAAATACAGTAATTTACCGACGGAATTTAGCGACGGATTGTAAATCCGTCGCTAAATTACTTTTACCGACGGATTTGGCGACGGAACCAATATTCCGTCGCCAAATCGCTAAATTGAAATGGCGGGAGCTTCCCCGCCATTTTCGACGACCAAATTAGCGACGGATTGTAAAATCCGTCGCTAATTTGGTTCAACTTAGCGACGGATGGAAGAATCCGTCGCTAAGTAAAATGACTTTGGCGACGGATTTTTCAATCCGTCGCTAAAATGTCAGCTAAGTGAAACGCACCGTTTCACTTAGCACTTAGCGACGGAATATTCATTTTAGCGACGGATTAGAATCCGTCGCTAAAATTCAATTAATAACCGATCCCCTTTCTTCTTCCCCCCATTTATTTTCTTTTCCAAATTGCAGAGCCCTTTCTTTTCTTCCCCGCCGCCCCCATCTTTCCCCTCCTCCGGTCTGCCATTTTTCCCTCCTCTGCTGCCGCCATCTTTCCCTCCTCTCCCACGCCATTTTCCCCTCCTCTGCTGCCGCCATCTTTCCCTCTCTTTCCCCTCTCCTCTCCGCTGCCGCTGCTGCCGTTGCCGTTTGTAGCCGCTGCCGCCTGTAACCGTTGCCGCCGTCGTGGACTACAAATCGCTGCCATCTCTTCTTATTCCGGTAAGTTTTCTCTCTTTTCTTTTCTTTTACTTGTTAATTATATATTTTAGATGTTAATTTTTTTTTAAAACAGTCCACTCCTCCATTGCCTCCATCTGCCGACCTCCGACCGCCGCTTGGATCGCCGACCATCGCCTCCGCCTCAGCCTTCTGTTGACAGTGAGTATGTGGTGTTTTTTTATAATTTATTTGTTATTATTTTAATTATAAATTAGGTTAGATTATGATAATTATTAAGTTTATTTAGGTTAATATATTATGTTAATTTATTAATTATTAGGTTAGATTATTAAAAGTAGGATATATAATTGTAATTTCAATTAATCTTAACAAAGTTTAGATTATTCAATTATAAATTAGGTTATTTTATTGTTAATTATAGGATAATTAATAATTACTATAAGATTAATTATTAAGTTAATTTATTTTTATTTACATTAGGTTAATGTGTTTTATTAGACTATATATAATTGTAATCTTAGGCAAGTTAAATTGTTTATTAGTAATGATAGGTTAATTTGTTTAGGTTTACTGTACTTTTGGTGTCTTATATTAAATTTGTTAAATAGTTTGTCGTGATTTTGATAGTTAATTAGATTATTAATACTAAATTATCAAATAAATTTAGGTTAATCGGTATGAATAGGTTGGGTTAATTGGTATGATTTGTGTGTTGGATTTTTTTTAAAATGTATTATTTACTTGCAGGCTTTCCCTGAAAAATGGGTGATGCTCATTTTTAGGGGAAGTGCTGCCCAATTTTTGTAAAAAAATTATAAATATTTAGTTTAATCTTAAATTAGAAACATTTGTAGTATTCTAAAAAAATGATTTGAAACTATTATTATAGGTTTGTGTGTTGGCGATTCTTGAGATAGCCGATCGATATTTTTAGTTCGACTTTCCCCTATTTGTTGCGGTTCTGCCCTGCAACAAGTAAGTACCATTGTTTATTTTTTTTTTAATTTTTTTAATTTGTTTAATTACAATATACTGAATTAACTTAAACAAAAAAAATGATTTTATTCACACCGAATAAAATCTCACCTAGCCGTAGAAAACCCGTCCCGTGTCCTCAAGAGATTGAACGACACGGGATTGTACGTGTGTACAGTTCGTAAAACTGGTGTCTACGTAATTCGATCACGGAAAAAAATATATGTGTAGATGCGGTAGAAAAATATTTGGTAGTATTTCCGTCGTATGTTCTTCGGGTGGCTATCTAGTATATGCCGTGTAACGCTATTTCCTAACGGAATATGTATTTGGCGTTATTCAGCATATATTTGATAATGCACTTGGAGAACTGCGCCGGAAGACTGCCAAATATTTTTCTCCGTATTTACGCATATATCGTGATCGTATTAAGTAGACCCAGTTTTGCGAATGGGATAGGGCCCTACCTTTTTAAGCGGTCAATTGCATTGACTTTGCTGTAACCGAGCAATAAACCCACCTAAATGTCCGTGCTACAGAAATGAATTCAGATCGCAGTTGGATGTATAGTGGGAGACTGGTCAGAGGATTGTTGACTGAAGGGTACATCAGTAACGTTAGGGAGTTTTTGAACTTTGCTGTGCAACACCCCGAGTGTATGAGCGGGGCTCAGATAAAATGCCCTTGCCCTAAACCCAAATGCCGGAACACTGCTTTTCGAACTGTTGACGAAGTGGAGTTTCATCTCTACACAGACGGGTTTGTGAGTAATTACCACGTCTGGACTCACCATGGTGAGGAAAATAGGAGGGTCGAGGTGCCTGTTAATGTTCTGCAAGCGGACAACATGTGGGAGCATAGAAATGAAGACGAGGGTTGCAGTTCATTCCAGAGAATGGTTACTGATGCGGGTGGTCCCGAAGTTTGGACAGAAGAGCCTCCGAATGCAGAAGCTCAGAAGTTTTATGATATGATGCGTGCGGCCGAAGAACCCATATGGCCTGGGAATGACAGACACTCCGCTTTGTCTGCAGCCGTAAAATTTTTAGAATTCAAGTGCCGATTTCAAGCGTCTGACGGTCTGATGAATGAAATGAGCGAGTTTGTACATCAGCTGTTGCCTAAAGACAACAAGTTAGCCAAAAATTCGTACAGCATTAAAAAGCTAGTCAGAGGGCTTGGGCTTCCAGTTGAGGTGATTGACTGCTGTAAAAATATGTGTATGATATACTGGGGTGACGATGCGGGTTTGACTTTGTGTAAAGTATGCGGGCATGACAGGTGGAAACCAGCTACTGCGGGTAATTCAAAAAGAAGAAAGACGAATGTGCCTTATAAAAAAATGCATTATTTTCCTTTAACTCCGAGGCTGCAGAGGTTGTACGCTTCTAGGGCAACAGCTAAACATATGAGGTGGCACGCCGAGCACGAGATGGAGAATGGTGTGATGAATCATCCGTCTGACTCGCCAGCTTGGAAACACTTTTCGGAGTTACATCAAGATTTTGCAGCAGAAGTTAGAAATATCAGATTGGGGTTGTGTACGGATGGGTTTCAACCATTTGGTGCATTTGGGCAACAATACTCGTCATGGCCGGTAATTGTGACTCCGTATAACTTGCCTCCTGGCATGGCCATGAAAGACGAGTTCATGTTTCTAACGGTTCTTGTTCCCGGACCCAATAGTCCAAAAGGCAGTTTGGATATTTTCCTACAGCCGCTAATAGCAGAACTGAACCATTTGTGGGAATTTGGGACGCGGACATATGACATTCATAGGCGGCAAAATTTTCAATTGAAAGCCGCTCTTATGTGGACGATCAATGATTTTCCGGCTTATTCAATGCTGTCTGGATGGAGCACATCGGGTAAACGGGCATGTCCTCACTGTATGGAAGAAACTGATGCAATTACCCTTCCGAAGAGTGGTAAACAATCGTGGTTTGATTGCCACAGAAAGTTCTTACCACCTGAACATTCGTACCGTAATAACACTACGGATTTTAAAAAGGGCTACAAAGAAAGAAAATCATTCAGGGGATACAGAACTGGAGAGGAAATTGAACAAGAGATTGATAGCCTTGGTTTTAAAAAGGCATACGAGGTTGGAGCTCAGGAGACGAATGCTCATAAATCAAAGCATCATGGGTGGCATAAGAAAAGCATATTTTGGGATTTGCCGTATTGGAAAACGAATATGATTCGTCATAATCTGGATGTCATGCATACTGAGAAAAATGTATTTGACAACATTTTCAATACAGTGCTTAAGTAGTTCAATAGTTTGAATATAATATCTCAATTGTTTGAAACACGTAATTTATTTTATTTGAATTAGGTATTTTTGTTGTTCCTTTGAATTAAGTGGTTTGGTTGTTGATATGTGCTAGTTTGTACAATTTGAAGTTTGCAGGATTTCCCTGAAAAATGGGTGATGTTCATTTTATAAACGAGATGCTGCCGAATTTTTATTAGAAATAACGTTTAAGTTGTTTGAAACATGTAATTCATATGAAACTAATTGGTTTAAATTATTATTGTAGGAGCGTTTTGAGCAGGAGATGTTGGCCGCTACACAGACAGCCGAGGGGAGTACAGCATCTACCCCAGTGGATCCGGACGAAGTTTATCTTGCTGTTGAGGGGGTGAGGAAGCGGCGTATCTACGGATTAGGCTCAGTTGGTTCTGAGTACGTAGCCTCGCAGCGGGGTACTTCTAGTAGACGACCCGGCAGCTCCTCTCAGACCATGTCGCCAGCCGACGATGCGAGGTTCCGCACTGATCTCATCGCTCAGTTTGCGGATACGATCCGTGATCAAGTCCAGATTGCGGTTGCAGCGGCGATGCAGCAGATGCAGCAGCGGGCCCCGGGAGATGTTTTACCCACTCCTCCACCACCGCCTCCACCACCGCCTCCACCGGCTACTGATGACGTTGTCCCAGATGACGACGTCACAGATTTGTAGTACTGTAGTGTAGGGACGTTTTTGATATACAATTTTCATGTATCGTACGTTATATATATATATAATATTTATGATATTTTCGGTGTTTTTATAATTTGCGTCAATTTATGCGTATTTAAACAGGGTATGCATTCATTTAAAAAGCCAAAAAATCAAAAAAATTATGCTTGATTTTTGTCAATTTCCCGACGGATTTGTCCGGATTAGCGACGGATAAAGTCCGTCGCTAAACCCAATCATAAAATTAAAATACGTCGCCAAAACTGTCGCCATTTGGCGACGGACTTTGGCGACGGATTTAAATCCGTCGCCAAATGGCGACGGATTCAAATCCGTCGCCAAATGGCGACGGATTCAAATCCGTCGCCAACTCCGTCTTGGAACGTCGCCAAACGCGTCGCCTGGCGACACGTTTGGCGACGGACCTTTGCCATTTGGCGACGGATTTTTCCGTCGCCAAATGGCGACGGATTGTTTTGTGGCGTCGCTAATGTATTTAGCGACGCCACATTTCCCGACGGATTACGTCCGTCGGGAAATCCGTCGGGAAAGCAATTCCCGACGGATATGGGCTTTTTAGCGACGGAAAAATCCGTCGCTAAAAAGCTCCATTTTAGTAGTGCTCCAAATATGACGAAAATACCCCTGGCGCCGTTTTTTCAGTCAGTTCTCAGTCTTAAAAAAAAAACTGACACTGCCATCTAATCTGACACGTCAGAAATATACCTTAAAAATTTCAAACACCCAAAATACCCTTACTTTAATTTAGAAAAAGAAAAAAAAAAACAAACCAACCCAATCTAATCTAACCATTTGATTAACCACAACAACCAACCCAACCAGCACTCCCACCCAACCACCGCCGCCACCCTACCACCGCCGGAAAATTTTTCCGGTCATCTTCTCCGAGCGGAAAATGACCGGAAAAATTTTCCGGTCATCCCTAAGCAAGGATCTGTTCTTGAAACAGATCCTTGCCGGATCTGTTCCAAGAACAGATCCGACTGGGATCTGTTCTTGGAACAGATCCGGCCAGTCGGGGATCTGTTCCAAGAACAGATCCGGCAAGGATCTGTTCCAAGAACAGATCCTTGCTGCTGTTCTTGGAACAGATCCTTGCCTGGATCTGTTCCCGGATGACCGGAAAATTTTTCCGGTCATCTTTCACTTGAAGAAGATGACCGGAAAATTTTCCGGCAGTGATGTGGCGGAGGTGGTTGGGTTGGGGTGGTTTGGGTTAGAACAGGTGGTTGGATTTTGGGTTGAGTTTTTTTTTTATCAGATATTATATTTAGGGGTGTTTTGGGTATTTTTAGTTTTTTTTGTCTTTTGATGACGTGTCAACTGGCACATGGTGTCAGTCAATTTTTTTTTTTTTAAAGACAGCCGCCAAATAAAAGACGGCACAAAGGGTATTTTCGTCCAAAAGGGCCATGGTGAGCGCCGACACAAAGTTTAGGGGGTTTAGCGCCCATTTTTTAATAATAATAGCATAATTTTTCATCAAAAATTATTATTATTATTATTATTTATGTTTTTATTTGATTTATATTTAACAATTTTTTTAAAAAAATTATTGAATAAAATTTATTATTATGATAGTACTAAAATAATTTATTAAATACAATTTATTACTATTATGTAACTTAGATTTTTTCTAATTATTGACTAATTTGTTACTGAAATAAGTTGGGAGATTATAAAGCTTATTTGATTGAAAATTCACGTGATTATGACGGAAGCAAGGGAGTAGATATATGCATAACGTTGTGTTATTTTAGTAATCACGTCCAATCGCATGGCATGGATCAATGACGGCTTAGGGTTTTTTGTTTTGTTTAACGGAATAGATCGACAATGGCTTCTGATGAGCAGTTATTGTTGGAATTAATTAATAAAGTGATTAATTATTCCATTATTGTTCTTTAACGATTAAGCCAATATGTTGAGAATAGAAGAATCGTGACTTTTGGTCAAGGGTTGCGACTTTTGAGAAAAGGTGTGACTTTTGATCAAAGGGTGTGTGTTTAATCAAGTATCGCAACCTTAAAGAAACAACACCAATTGTTCTATAAATAGAGGATCAACATCATTAATTCATAAGTTAATTTTTTGATTGATTTCTCATATTCTCTACACTTTTCTAGAAACATATTCTTACCTATTGTTGGATTATCATTTTGTCTTGTGCAAATTCAACTAGGCTTGTCTTATCTTGGGTATTCTTGCGTGTAGACTCTAAGACATTTAAGAGTGCTCGAAATACTATTAGGAAAGCGGATGAGCGATTCAAGCCTTGATACTTTTAATTTACAAGAATTATCTAACAGTTATTTGACGGTAGCCGATCACCTTTGAAAACGACAAAGCTGGAAGCCGAGGTCGAAGGGGGCGCTGAAGCTGTTGCTGCAGATGATGAGGCGGAAGACCAATGCCCACACATTTGCAACGATTGGGAGAATTGTGGTATGCAATGTGACGACCCAGAAGAAAATAGACAATTCCGATTATACCGTCGCCAATACCATGAATCGGCCGGTGTAAAGCTCTTGAATATTTTCGCTGTTTTTTTCTACGTATGGCAGCCTCTTTTTTTTTGCCAATCTCATGTTTTTTGTGTTGCCTGGTGCAGTAGCTAATGCAGCTCCCTGAAATGCTAGATTCATGGGTGTTTTGTGCATGAAATTTCATTAAGCTTCAAGTAGACTAATTTTATGGATGTTGTAAACAGATGGCAACTATATTCATTTGTGTTATGATTTTAATTTCTGCAACTTTACTTAAGATATTTTTGAGTTATGAGTTGGAAAAATGCACTCTTTAAACAAGGTGATGTCTTGTAGTAATTATTAATCTAATTTACAATTACATTGTTGTCACTATATATCCCAATTTTTTTCATTTTTTTCTTGATTTATATAACAAACTACAAAATGCCTAATCTAACATTCCATATCTTTCCAAACTTTACATTCCATAGCCTTATTATGCTTTATTTTTTTTGTAAAAATAATATTGTTTTTAAGAATATGAATGACCAACAACATCGTTTTAGACATTTATGCTATATATGCTAAATAATACAATGTTAGAATATTAGGTGAAACGTTTTGAAATTGTCCTTAAACAGAAAAAAAAGTTGTTATATATATAGTGATATTAGCCTTTTACAATTTACATTAGTAAATCATGATTGAAAATAGCGAAGTGGGTGCTAGAACTTTCTTGCTCTTGCACATATTTTAATTTTTTTTTTGAATTCATTAAATTTATTAAAAATTTAATCAAAACAAGTATATTAATAAAAAACTTCAAAAGAGTTTGAAAATCAAATTTGACGGTATGACACAGAACAAAAATGCCTTGCCTGATTAACTGAATGTGGAGCTCATAGATGTTTGATTGCATAGGGTTCTAATTGTATGAGCGGGTGATATAATTGAATACCATCACCCGCTCATACCTTTTAGATAGCGTAGTAATGTTTTAATATATGACCATTACGGGACGATGCATAAACTGAATAATCAGTGAATACTAAAAACTACAGACCGCAACTCTGTAATCACTGGCATTTGAAAAGGGACTAAAATATCGAAGAAGTTTTAGGATATTAAACTTTTTTTAAAATAATAATTAACTTTTCTGCAATTTGAATATCAATTGGATCTATATTTGTACTTATATAATTTATAAATTTTTGAAATCCATATCAAAAAAAAATTTAAAATTGTCTTTTGACATTATTAAAATTAAGAATTTATGTTAATGTGTTTATTTGACCTGCAAACACATATTTCAAAGGCCAAATTCATTTAGAGGTCCCTGTATTTTTTTTTCGAGAGGTCCTTATATTTCAATTTTATATTACTTGGTCCCTGTACTTACTTATTTTTTTAATTTTTATGTCCTTTTGTGTGGATGAAGGAAAAAAAGTTATAAATAGAGGGACCTGAAAAAACTACAAAGGACTTGAAAATCGAAAAATAGGTAAGTAGAGAAATTAAATAATACAAAATTGAAGTATAAAAATTTCCGGAAAAAAGGATTAAAGTACAAGGACTTTTAAATGGGTTTAGCATATTTCAAAAGACTAGTTTCGCATTACGTGCTACGCACGTGGCTCGTAATATGACTCGTCGATGTATATGTTAGTTAATTCAGAGCATTTTTTATTTATAGTTGGTATTAAATTAGTTAGAGTTTTTGTTATAATAATTATATATTTTAATTTTATTAATTTATTATAATTAATTGATGTCAATGACATTTAATTATAATTTATTATTAATATATCAATGTATTTTTGTATAACTAATAGTATTAATTTAGTAATATATCTATCTTACTATTTAAATTAAATATTTTAACAATTAAATATCTTAACTAATAATTAAATCTACAATTATGCATTATATTATAAAGTAAAAAATATTAAATGAGTGAACTTATAAAATACCCAAGTAAGATTTTAGTAAAAAGAAAGTAAGATTTTAAGGCTATTGTTTAAGTTTGAGGGACTTAAACTTTGGATGTTCAACAATTTATTTCGTAATTGTTTTTTTGATTGATGGAATAACTTTTCAACTATAAATTTTGTTATTCAACCGCTAATATAAAGAAAAAAAATAACACATGATATCTATTGTTTGTATCATCCAAATAAGCAAAGTTGTTGCTACTACTATTACTTATGGAGTTACAAAGGTTTAATTTAATTTAATTTTTCCTATTACGATTAGACTTTTATTGAACATCAAATTCATATTTAATTTATCTTTCTCTATTTCAAATTAATAATGTAGGAAATATATAAAATATTTTATGCCTGTATATGATATTGGAGAGTTGATTATGGTAAGTATATTCCTATTATTGATTCAGTGGATGGTTTACACAAAATTGTTGCTTTTAATTGACATATGGTACGTAAAGTATTAATCTCCTATAAGCATTCTTTTATCCAAATCAACATGAATTGGACTCTAATTCTATTAGCACGGTTAATTTTTAATTTACTATTGGAATTGTACCTAGCAAATAGTCCTAGCCCAAATATAATACTATTAATTAAATAAACAATTATTTTCTTTTCGACATCAAAATCGTAGAGTATCTAAAAATATCAAAGACAACCCTATAAAATAGGAAAAATACTCTCTACAAAATAGGAATTAAAAATAGTTTGAATTAGCTAAAATTTAGATAGAATAATTATTGTTTAATAATAATTGAATAGATTTAAGGACAGTGACGTAAATTTGCCTGTCCCCCCATCCGAGCTTTTATATATAGTACTAGTTTTTCGCCACGTGCTACGCACGCGAGCAATATTTATATGACTCGTTAATATATTAAAATATTAGTAAATTACCTTTTTCACAACTTTTTAAATTTTTTTAGAATATGGCCAACAAGACAATTTTTTTTTTATTTTCTAATGACTTTTATTAAAATTAAACTTTTTTTCTATAGAAATTAGACTTCTATTTAGATTTTATTCTCTTGTTAAGTTCAAGATGAGTTGGACTCTCATCCTACTTTTGTTCTTATTATTACCATATGACTTCGATTTAAAATAAATCTTATTTAATAATTAATTTTATAAACTATTAAATTAGCTTTTATATTTGATTAGTAGTTTATTATAATTAAACAATTAAAATAACCTTTTTTATTGGATTGGGCCTCTATTTAATTTTATATATTTTTTATAATCAAAATTGATTATTGTAATATAAATAAATTAAATTATGGCCAATTTAAAATTTCAATTTGAATAGTTCTGAAACTTAAATTAAATACGCACTTGATAGGCGGAGATTAATAAATTTTTTAGCTGGAGCATAGCATGTTGCAGACTGGTTAGTGATTAAGGTTTTTTATTTCTTTTTGCAAAAAAGAAGCGAATTCCATACGATAATAAAACAATAACACTAATACATTATTTTGAGATTCAAAACCAATGCCTAAGTGATAGAAATTACAACATAAAATATAATCTTAAATATAATAAGCAAACAATAACACTAATACATTGTTTTGAGATTCAAAACCAATGCCTAAATGATAGAAATAACAACATAAAATATAATCATAAATATAATTTCACTTTATACCAAAACATACATATATATGATGGGTACCTTATTCGAAGTAAATGTACTGCTAAACCCTTTGATGACTTGTAATCGTCTTTTAAGTAATGTGTCAGAACCATCAACAATTAACAATATTGTGGGTAAACTTTTAGATTTCTTGTTTTATTTATATAGTAATCGATAATGAGTTCTATTGAAATTAAACTTCTTGTTTAGTTGAATATGTTTCAAATTAGAATCAGATTTTGAATAAAACTATAGTATTTTATATTGCTCTAAACATATAGTATTTTAATAGTATTTGAATTTAAACTAAATGCTAATTCTTTTCATAATATCTTATTAAAATTTAAATTTAAATAATTTTATTTTATAATTGTAAATTATACCCTTAATGAAACCTATTACTGTAATTTTGCCTGTCCCCCCCCTTCGCTCTTATAGTATAGTTATAGATTATAGATAGATTATAGATAGATTAAACTTTTGTGTTGCGATTTTGTTATAGCGCTAGATTGATCAGCGCTGGACCACCCACTCTACCTAATTTTTTTTTTTATCTACATTCCTTATTATATCACACCTTGACTAGCATCATCGGAGCGCTGATTCATATGTCCAGAAATGTAACTCAATTTCTTAAGTAATTTATGATAAATTAGTTTAAATTTGGAGAATGGAAATTAATTTTTTCTGTTAATGTCATAATTCTTTTAAAAAAAAATTATAATATGATAATTTTGATAAAATACATGGATTGTTGTTTAAGTTTCTCCAATTATCGATTAATGTGTCATTAAAATATATTAATAGATTAAAGGCTTAATGTCTCAAAAAAACAACCCCACTTTTAGTTTCTTCTCAATCCTGTTATGATGTTGAAAATCGGTCTATTTTATCTATTCGTATTTTCTCCCTTTGATTGTAGTTTTAAATATTAAAATGACCTTTTTTATTTAAAAAAATTCAAAAAAAATCAATTTAACTTTTTTAGCTCCTTTTTTTATTTGAAAAAAGTTCATCGTTCTCATGGAAGAACTTTTATTAAACTTTTTTCAAATGAAAAAGATCAATTTAATATTTAAAGGTACAATTGAAACAAAAAAAAACAAATTAGATAAAATTGATCGATTTTCAACGTTGTAATAGGATTAAAAAGAGGCTAAAAGGTGGGAG
Organism: Mercurialis annua; assembly: GCF_937616625.2. NCBI lineage: Eukaryota > Viridiplantae > Streptophyta > Magnoliopsida > Malpighiales > Euphorbiaceae > Mercurialis > Mercurialis annua. Next base: position 3,872,139 of record NC_065577.1, read on the forward strand.
ATTTTGAGACATTATGTCTAGATTAAAATATGTTTTATTTTTTTATCAATTAGATTGTTCTTTTATTTAATATTCAAATATATATAATATATTGATACAAATTATAAAAAAATTGGACTAAACCGGCATAAATATTTGGCCTAGTGTCTTAAAAAAATCCTGACCTTTCATTCTCCTTTTAATCCTACTCTGACGTTGCAAATCAGTCAATTTTACCCTATTTTATATTTTTTCATTTCAATTGTACCATATAGCATAAAATTGACCTTTTTTGTTTGACAAAAATTCTCTAAATAATTTTTTTTTGCATTAGATTAACTTTTTATATTAAACTGACCCTTTTTGAAGAATTCTTTTGAATTTTTGTCAAATAAATAAAGGTCAATTTTATGATTCAGGGTACAATTAAAATAAAAAAAAATGCAAAATGGGATAAAATGACAAATTTTTAATGTCAGGGTAGGATTGAAAAGGGATGAAAGGTTGGTGTTTTTTTTAAGGCATTAAGCCTAAATATTTTGGCGTATATTTATATTATAATATATACTATACCTGACCAAAAGCTTTTTCTTACATTTAATTTATTCCTCAAAATAGAACTAAATTGTTATAAAAGATTTGGTAGGTTTTTACTGCGACGCGTTGAGTTAGGTCTTGACTCATGACATAAAATATAATACAGGATTAAAACTTTGGATAAGATTAGTCGTCATTAATTTCAAACACCTACTTTGCTCCAAAGGATATGGATACGGCATTCATATGCTCCACAAGTTCCACTTAGGTTGTTTCATTGTCTGATGGAAGTCTGGGTAGCAAGGACACAGACACGGATACGGTAAAACGGGACACTTGGATATGGCGAAACGGTATAATTTTAAAGTTTCCTATGTATAAAATGAAGTTTTTGTGTCCGAAACGTCAAATGTCCGAAACGTTTCCGAAACGAAAAACGTCGATTGAATGAAGTGTCCATACTACCTAGATGGAAGTAAACTATGTCATTATCAGACAAAGAAACGATCTTGAATACCCGTCTTAAAATTAAACTACAATTTAGCCATTTTAATTTCAAGTCGCAGGTGAGTTGATGAGAAACTTTCTTGTTTTAAGTACGAAGTCGCGGGTTTAAACCGTATTTATGTATGCGGACGTTTAAAACTGGATACTAGCTAGCTTTACCTCCGGTAAGAGAGTTATCCTTTAGTCCTAAAACATGATTAAAACTTTGGATAAGATTAGTACGCATTAAATTCGAACAACAGAAGTATATTTTTTTCGTTATAATTTGTGGTTCAAATAGCTTGTAACGATATATGGCATAACTTTGCATTCCTATGCTCCACACGTCCCATTTTGCTTGCTTTATTGTCTATTGTAACTAAACATGCCATCACATGGCTTTGCTTCAATTTCCAGCTGTGCTATTTGATTTCAATGCACTATATAATCAATTCATTAAGATTGCCTTAGTTCTACCATCACACTCACATCTCAAATTCTTCCATTTATTCGAACCTTTTTGATTCAGATTATTAACTAACAAGATGATCAGTGCCAAGAATCTCCTCAAGTTGGCAAAGAAATGGCAGAAACTCGCGGCTATTAGCCGAAAGCGGATCACATCACCTCAAACTATAGATGCAAGTAGTTCTTGCAGCACTTCATCACAAGCGGAAAAGGGTTACTTTGTGGTCTATTCTGCCGATCAGAAACGTTTCTTGTTGCCTTTGGAGTATCTCAACAACGAACTAGTTCGAGAGCTATTCGACATGGCAGAAGACGAGTTTGGATTGCCTAGCGACGGGCCTCTTACTTTACCATGTGATGCGGAGGTTATGGAATATGCAATCTGTTTGATTAAACAAAAGGCGGCAAGGGACGTACAACAAGCCTTGTTGACTTCTATAGCAAGCAATTACTTTTCATCATCGTTACATCAATCAAGAACCCGTCTATTATCAATTTGTAGCTTCTGAAAAGATACAATTACATTTATACATATAGATATAGATATACCGTTACATTTGTAGAGATAAATTTATTTAGAAATACGGGTTAGGATTCATATCAAACTGTTATTATTCAAAATGTTATTATTCAAAATTTTAAATACTCAAATATAGTTATTAAAACTGTATTACGTAATACATGATTCATTCACATTCACTTTATTTCCGCCTATGATAGAGATTTAGATTTGGGGTGGCAATTGGACTAAACAGAAATTGATGGATTTAATTATAAAAATTATGCTAGTTCAGATCTAATTACAGATTTTCCTACATAAATATTTAATTATGTTTATGATGCGCTGCAAATTTCCATTTGTTTCGGTAGTAAAATAAGAGGGAAAAAGAGACTGGGACCCAATTAAATCAAATTAACGTTGAAGGACATACTTATAAAACTAATGATAGTTTATGACAATGTTTTAAAAACCGGACCAGATCGGCCGGTCGAATCGGTCAAACCGGCGGTGCTACGGTCTAAAACAGCAAAAAACCGGATTTCTTGGTTGAACCGAATTGGACCGGATCGAACTGGTAAAAAACCAATGTTGAACCGTTAAAAACCGATAAGCTCAATTTTTTTCATATTTTTTTAAATGGTTAAACCGGTTGAACCGGTTCGGCCAACGGTTTAATTTTTAAAACACTGGCTTAGGGACCAACTTATTGGTTTTGTCTTTCAGAGATTAAATTGAAGACGTAAACGAGTTGGACTACTTGCGATTTATTCGAGATAAACTCAAAAAGAACATGAAAACAACTCGAAAAGGTTAAGAACTAAATTACGTAAAATAATTTTTCCAAAAATTATGAAAATGATATGAAAAGGTTGAAAAACTCAATTACATAGAATAACTTATGTAAAAATTATTAATAGGTCATGAAAAGGATATCAAAAGGTTATAAAAAGTTATCAAATAATATTTTTCAACATTATTAGAATATTTGTTTTTTTTTTCCAAAGGCTAAATCTATATACTTATATAATTGAGAGGACCAACGGAGCTCTCTCATTGATTCTCACCAAATAGAGCATTCTCATAGTCTCCACTTTTATTAAAATACTTATTCTAATCTAATTATTTTAAATAAATTGTTATCATGAATTTTAATTAATATGATAATATATATAGATAAGTATTCAATAGTTGAGTTGTTGAGAAAGTGATAAGTTTCAGGTTAAACACAATTCGTCATATTTCGATCTATATAAACTCTACCGATGTACTTCTAATTTACATGAATAACAATTTCATTCAGCAATTCTATTCCAGCTACTTGTGTGATTGATATCCCAAGAAGGAATACTATATTTTTTGCAGCAAAACTTATATATATACAGAGGTAACTTATATACTTGTTTTATTCTTGCATTTTGGCGAGGGATAGCTGGAGGTTGGCGGGATTGGCTTCATTGGGGAGCAGGTTGGATAATATTCAGTTGTGGTGTAGTGACTGGATCAATCGTTTGGAAGAGGAGGAGCAGTCCCTAGCGGCTTTTATTTGCTGGAATCTTTGGTTATGTAGAAACAATGCGGTCTGGAACAATAAGACAGGTTCGGCGTCGGAGGTGGTAGCGGCTGCTTGTTTTCAGTATACGTCTTGGACAACCGCAAACTCTGGTGTTGAGCATCTCAGGTTAGCGCCGGTAAGGAGAGAGGACGGGTGTACCAGTTGGCGTGCCCCTCCACGTGGCTGGCTTAAAGTCAATACTGACGCGGCTATTTTTCCGGGACGGCAGTCTATTGGAGTAGGCATTGTAGTTCGTGATGAGTTTGGTAATCTTGTTAAAGCTCGGCAGTGTAGTTGGCTTGGGTCGTTCTCGGCTAGACATGCTGAAATTATGGGTATTAGAGAGGCTTTAAGTTGGCTCAAGGACGAAGATAAGTTGATTGTGGAGTCGGATGCTTTGGATGTTGTTTTAGATATTAGGAATCCTTCTCTTGCGGATTCTGATATCCTTGTGGAAGACTGTGCTGAGTTAGCGAAGCAATTTGATAATGTTGATTTTGTTTTTGTGAGGAGATCTGCGAATCAGGCAGTGCACGCTTTAGCGCATAATGTCAGTTCCAATTCAGGTCATCAAGAGTGGGTCTGTCACTTCCCTGAGTTTCTCACTAATGTAATTGTTTCGGATTTGATTATATAAGAATCAGCTATTTTGCCTTCAAAAAAAAAAATTCAAATCTAAGTCCTTTATTAGAGAGCATGCATTTTTTAATTAATTTCCTTTAACATCAGATTAGTAAATATACGTGCGCATTATTAGAAAACCTTCATTAGTTGAACAAAATTAAGGTTAGAGACTATATGGATGATTATTTTAAAATTGGCAGGTAGGGGAGTATGATAGGAGCTAATTAACGACTTATTAAATTAATTATATTTTACGATGAGACTCATAATTTTAGCTAATTTAAAGTGTTGCATCCCAATTATAAATTAATAAATTACTTTAGTTATTGTTATAGGGACTTAAAGATAAGATACTTTAAAATCAAAATTGATTTCATTCCACTCATATTTCTTAAAAATTAATTTTATCTAATTACTATAATATTCATTGTAATCATATCAGTTTATATTGATAGATACAAGGTGCTTTATTTCCAAATTATAAAAAATTCAATATCAACCTTGAAAGTCATTCGAAAAATAGCTATAGTTTTTTTAAATTTCATTATAGAATTATATATAATGTAAAAAAACCCTCAATATATTAATACTAAAATATATGCTCTATTTAGGAGTATTAAAATTTATTATTACTATTTATTCGTAGGAAAAATAGTATTGGAATTCGTCACTATAAAGCATTCTAATAAAAAGGAATATAAATATGCAATTTCTGCCCATCTAATAATTAAACGCATGTTTTCTAATAGCAAATGAACAATAATTTTTATATATTTATTACGAGAAGTAGCATTATGCACAAAACCTTTATACAAAAAATTAATAAGAATGTAAAATGAAAAAAATATATTTTATAGATAATCATATACTTTAAAACAATTTATTATAAAAATTATTAGAATATAATATAATGTTATTTTATTTAATATTATTAGTTTATATATTATTCATTATTATTATTTTGGCATTCTATTAATTCTTTTAATAAAAATATTACTGGCTACATAGAATTTGAAATTGATTTCGAGCAAATGCGCGAGCCTACGACTAGTATTATAATGTTTGTTAGTACGTCTTTCATTGTTAAAAAATATTTTTCGGCACCTTTTTTTTACTTTTCACTGTTAAAAAATATTTTTTTGCTAAAAATATTTTTATGTAAATATATAGTTATCTTTTAATAAATAATTACTTTATATAGCTAGAGTGAAAACATAAACTTTTAAATTATGGGAGTAAAAATATATAGAGCAAATTACGCTAAAATTCTTGAGATATATCATAATTAACAGTTTGATACCCCTTATTTCAAAAGTCTATTTAATGGTCCCTCAATTTTAATTCCGTTAACTATTAGGTCTCTCCGTTAATTTCGTTACGTATTTTCAAACGATTTGGTACCCCACATTTAATTTTGTGAACGATTTGGTCCCTCACTTTTAATTTTACTAAACGATTTGCTCCCTCACTTTTAAACGATTTAGTACCCGAGTTTCAATCCATTAAACGATTTAGTCTCTCAAATTAACAGAAGGATCTCTCAGTTAACAAAATTAAAACTGAAAAACCATTAAGTAGATTTTTGAAACAAAAAGTATCAAACTATTAATTACGGTATACCTCAGAGGTCTTTAAGTAATATTCTCAAATATATATAAATGAAATAAATTGCAATGCCATAAATATCCCTACAATCAACAAAGCCAAATCTATTGTATGGCCTTTGTATTTTTACCGTTTAGTTTGGACATATTTTAAAATTTTGTCTTTATGTAGTTTTTATTTTTGAATTTAATTTGAATTTATAAATTTTATGTTAGATGAAAACGGAGCGTGTACTGCACACGCTGCAAAAGCACTTGAGACTGAACTTCAATAGAGACTAAATATATAAACATTTAAAATTAAAGAGACCACATAAATAAAAATTTAAAAGTACAAAAATCTATTTAATAAAAAACTTAACCCGTTAACTCAATCCCGATATATCATTTTTCACGTGGTAATGGTAATGGCAACTGAAGACACGTTTACAAATTCCATTCAAAAAAGACCTATTAAATCAAATTCGTGAAGTAAAAGGATCTAATAAATATAGAATTTTGAAAAAAGAACAGAAAAACAAAACGGTAAAAGTACAGGAACTCAAAATGAGTTTAGCCAATAAACAATTCAGAGTAGGACTAGGACTCTCCCATCAATATAAATACGATTAATGCAAATATATCTTGAAGTTGAAACCATGACTGATCGATCAACAGCAATGAGAACTGATTTTGTAGATCATTATCTAGTCTTAGGTATTTCAAACATTGAAGGACTTAACCTTGTGGAAGAAGATATCACAAAATTGTTCAAGAAAAAGGCCTTGAAGTTGCATCCTGACAAGAATCTTGATGATCCAAACGCCAAGTCCAAATTTCAGAAGCTACTTTCTTCGTATCAGATCCTGAAAAACCCGACTTCACGTAAAAAATTTCATGATTTGCTGTACGAACAGCGTTCGTATAATCAACAGAAACGTTCTCGAGTTTATGAGGTTTCAGAATCTCTCAAGAAACGTTCTCGAGTTTATGAGGTTTCAGAATCTCTCAAGAAACGTTCCAAGATGCGGTGGAGGGAGCAGAATGTCGAGGCTAGAAAAGCACGAAAACGGAGGGATAATAATGTGAACTTTTTTAGCTTGAATGCAGCGGCGGAAGCTAGTCGTCAGGATAATTTACTTAAATTTTTTGATGATAGTTACAGTTTTATGAGAATTTAATTCTGTGTTATTTGGTTTTTCTTGATTGTTTCTGTATTTGAATTTATTAATCATTATGGTCTTTGTTTTCTTTTCTTGTTTGATTTTATGTCAGGACCAATTCATCCGAATGAAAATCTCGAAAATCCGGCTTCTGGTTCTGGAAAATAAATTTAAGATTATAGACTGTATCAGGCTGCTGAAAAAACGCTTGTGCGGAACTTTCTGATAATCTGCAATGCATCATTATCAGAACCCGTTCTGCGAAACTTTCTGATAATTTGTTTACCGCAGCGTAAGTCCAGTTTGATGGAGACAAATATTCATTAATGGTGTTTGAGTTAATTATTCATTATGGTCTTTATTTCTTTTGCATGTATTTTGAATCTTTCTTGATATCAGATATGCGGCGAAGTCCGTATATATACGTATCATAGTAACGCAGAATGATGAAGGAAACATGGGATATTGTTAGACAATTTCATTAATTCCACAGAATTGGTCTTCAAGTCTAAACAGTAAGTAGCTCTGCTTCTAATATTTATATACCATGTTATCTGTTTTGTGGTTCATAGACATAAGGGGTCCAATTTGTAGTATGTTCAGTTTCTTGAATGCAGATTAGTAATTCTGAATCAGAATTAGACTCACATAACATTTGTTGAGGTTCAGGCAAAAGGATATAGACAAGACGCATTTATATGCTCCACCTCGATTATTAAACGCAGACATGCCGGCCCTAGAAACAGTCTCTCTTAACCATCCTTCACATGGTTTTGCTTCCAATTCCAGCTGTACTGTGGGATCAATTTGGACTATATAATCAAGTCATTTAGATTGCCTTCTACCATCACAAGCTAACCATTCGGATCTCAAATTCTTCCTTTTCTTCTTATCTTAAAACCTTTTCGATTCAATTTATAATCAAACAAGATGATCAATTCCAAGAAACTCCTTAAATTGGCAAAGAAATGGCAGAAACTCGCTGCTATTAGCCGCAAACGCATCACATCACCTCAAACCAGTTCTACTACAGATTCAACTTGCAGCACATCATCAAAAGCCGAAAAGGGCCATTTCGTAGTGTACTCTACTGATCAGCAACGCTTCTTGTTGCCTTTGGAGTATCTTAACAATGAACTAATTCGAGAGCTATTCGACATGGCAGAGGAAGAGTTTGGATTGCCTAGCGGCGGACCTCTTACATTACCATGTGATGCAGAGCTTATGGAATATGCAGTTTCTTTGATCAAACGAAAGGCTGCGAGAGACGTAGAACAAGCATTGTTGACTTCTATAGCTACAAATTGCTTTTCATTATCATTACAACAAAAAACAATCCACCGATTACCAATTTGTAGCTTTTGAATAGATACAATTAGAGACATAGATATACAAAACTGTACATCAATACATTTTTAAATAGAATCTCAATTTTTTTGTTAATAACTAATTTTTATCTCCAAAGAAATATTATTCTCATTAATATTGTATATGTATGCTGAATTATTTTTGTATTAGCTGCTAAGGAAACAATGTAATCTTTGATTTCTTCAATAACAAACTTACTCTCAAGAATCACTTGGTTATGAATATTCTAGCTAATCATAGTCTGAATTCTGTAAGGAATCCTAATACATCATTAACAATGCTTAAGATATTTGATATTCTAAAATATTATAGTAGCAGCAGATGCATATATTGTTACACAAAAATTCTGCTAATTATACCAAGAATATTCAGTACTAAGTTTTGATGAATTATTGATGATCAAAATCACGTAGAAAATCTCGTTCTTATTCATAATGAAAGCATCATCTATATCATCATTTGCCGTTTTCGTATATTATTTAGCAGTTCCTGCTGAAGATTGATTCAAAGATTACTGCAGTAAAATCAACTTATTGACTTAGTCATTTACGGCTGATCTTGGTTCATTCAATTTTGTTATTCTTGTTGTAAATAATTATGATGTTAGTGGCTGATATCACATGGCTTTGTTTAATTTGTAGGGCTGCATAACAGAGTCTTTAATGCCTGGCCTTGTGCATATTTAATTAATCAACTTCCTTAAAATTCTACTCTTCACAAACATTAGCACTCACCAATGTTGCACAGAAACTTATCGAGTACGACATTTTGGCATTTGTTTTTCATTTATATCTATATCTATTTTGCTGGCTACCTACTTGGCAAAGGGAATTTGAGCATCACATGCCTTTGTTTACCATTTATTGTGAGGCTCCATTTGCTTTGAATGCAGATGAGCGATTCTGAAATCCGAAATAGACCCACATAATATGTTTTGAGGTTCAGACATAAGGATATAGACAAGGCACATTTATATGCTCCACCTGGATCGTTTGACGCAGGCATGCTGGTCCTATGAACAATCTCTCTCAACCATCTATCACATGGTCTTGCTTCTATTTCAGCTGTGCTATGGGATCATATTGCACTATATATAATCAACTCACTTGCATTGCCTTCTGCCATCACAACCTTACCTTTCAGATCTCAAGTTTTTCCTTTTCTTCAAACCTTTTTTATTCCGTTTGTTAACTAATTAACGAGATGATTAATTCCAAGAAACTCCTGAAATTGGCAAAGAAATGGCAGAAACTCGCTGCTATTCGCAGAAAACGCATCACATCACCTCAAACTACAGATTCAGCTAGTGCTTGCAGCACTTCTTCATCAAAAGCTCAAAAGGGTCATTTCGTAGTTTATTCTGCTGATCAGAAACATTTCCTGTTGCCTTTGGAGTATCTTAGCAATGAAATAATCCGAGAACTATTCGACATGGCAGAGGAGGAGTTTGGATTGCCTAGCGGTGGACCTCTTACGTTACCATGTGATACAGAGCTTATGGAATATGCAATTTGTTTGATTAAAAACAAGGCCACAAGAGATGCAGAACAAGCATTTTTGACTTCCATAGCTAGCAGTTGCTTCTCATCATCATTACATCAAACAACAATCCACCAATTACCAATTTGTAGCTTTTAAATAGATACAGTTAGATTGTAGACATAGATATATACACAAGTGTACATCAATATATTTTTGAACGGACTCTCGGATTTTTTGTTTATCACTAATCTAGACTATATCTCATTATCATTACAATTGCTGAAGTTTATATAGCTGCTAAGGAAACAAAGCAATCCTTTGTTTCTTGAAGACTACATATTCTCAAGAATCACTAGCCATTCTAATCATCAATAGATTATTTATAAATAATAAACAAAGTTCGTATTCTAAAACACAAGAATTCGGTCTTCATGCTAATGTTTGATGCACTAATGATCAAAATCACATAGAAATTTCATCGTCATCGGTTACCATAACGGGTCCAACATGATTTACACCATATATTACAACTGATTTGCTCATCACATGGCTTTGCTTTGCATCTCAGAGACTTAATGCCTGGCCTTGTGTATATATTTAATCAATCAACTTTGTGGGGCTGCATCACATACATTATCATCCACCTACATTGCAGATAAACTTATTGAGTAATCCCTTTCAGCGTTTGGTTTTCGTATATATTTTAAATCTACTTTGTTGGCTACCTACTTGGCAAAGGGAACTCAAATAAATTTGACCATCACATGCCTGTGTTTACCATTTATTGTGGGGGCTCCATGACCAAGACTGGTTTTCAGAAGCTAGTATCATCCAATGAAATTGTAAAAAATCCGTCTTCTGGCAAAGATTTTTATGATTATAATCTGTATCAGGCTGCTGAAAACTTCATGCCTGAATTTTTTCCGATTAAATGTCGTTTTGTTGCCTTCAAATAATTATTAAAATTGTTTTATTCTTAGCAGAATAAATGGAATGAGCTCTCTGACAAAGCAGGTATTCTGCTTTACAAGTTTAGTATACATACTTATTATAACTACTCACAATGATGAAGAAAATATTGGATCCTGCTAGACAATCTCACCAATTCCACAATATTTCTCTTTTAAGTCTAAATAGTAAGTAGTTCTGTGTCTGATATTTATATTCCATGTTCTCTATTTGGTAGTTCTTAAACATATGGGGTCCAACTTGTAGTCTGTTTAGATTCTTTAATGCAGATTAGCAATTCAGAAATCAGAAATAGACCCACATAAGCAATATTTTGAGGTTCAAGTAGTAGGCTATAGACATGACACATATATATGCTCCCACCTCGATCGTTAAACGCAGACATGCCGGCCCTGCAAACAGACTCACTTAACCATCCATCACATGGTTTTGCTTCCATTTCCAGCTGTACCTTGGGAGCATAACGAACTATATAATCAAGTCATTTACATTGCCTTCTAACATCACAAGCTTACCATTCAGATCTCAAATTCTTCCTTCTATTATTCTCTTCAAACCTTTTTGATTCAGTTTATTAACTATTAAGATGATCAATCACAAGAAACTCCTGAAATTGGCTAAGAAATGGCAGAAACTCGCTGCTATTAGGCGAAAACGAATCACTTCGCCTCAAATTGCAGGTTCAATTAGCTCTTGCAGCACATCATCAAAAGCTGAAAAGGGACATTTCGTAGTTTATTCTTCTGACCAGAAACGTTTCTTGCTGCCTTTGGAGTATCTTAGCAACCAAATAATTCGAGAGCTATTCGACATGGCAGAGGAAGAGTTTGGATTGACTAGCGGTGGACCTCTTACGCTACCATGTGATGCAGAGCTCATGGAATATGCAATTTGTTTGATAAAAAACAAGGCTACAAGTGATGCAGAACGAGCCTTGTTGACTTCCATAGCTAGCAGTTGCTGCTCATCATCCTTGCATCAAACGACAATCAAACAATTACCAATTTGTAGCTTTTGAATAGATACAATTAGATTTGTAGACATAGATATACAAAACTGTACATCAATATATATTTTAAATGGAATCTCAAATTTTTTGTTTACAACTATTTTGCATCTCCATAGAATATTATTCTGACATTCACTACATATGCTGAAGTTTTTGGTATTAGCTGCTAAGAAAACAAAGCTTTGTTTGGTATCTTCAAGAACAAACATACTCTCAAAAATCATAATTTGAATCCTATACAGCATTCTAATACATAATTAACAAAGCTTAACACATTTCATATTTTTTGATGAATTAATGATCAAAATCATATAGAAAATCTCCTTCTTAGCTGTAAATAGAGCATCATCGATATCATCATTAACTGTTTCCATGCATTATTTAGCAATTCCTATTGAAGATTAATGAACAAAGGATCAATTTACCCCCTCAACTTGGCACGAAATATCAAATGAGTCATTTTCGAAGAAAGTGGATCAAACAAACCCGCAACTTGCGTTTTCGTATCAAAAAGACCCCTCGGAGAGTGAGTTTCTTAATTTCATTCAATTAACGTAATTAATCATAATTAATTCTAATTTAATCTCTTATCATACCCTAATTGAAATCTTAATTAATCAAAATCCTAATTATACCCAATTAACCCTAATTAAATTAATTAAACACAATTAACCATAACTAAATTAATAAAATACAATTAACCATAATTAAATTAAATCTAACCCTAACATGTTGTTCTTGGTCGAGATTCTTTGGCCGAAGACTTGCTGTTCTTGATAAACTAGACCTACCCAACATCTTTACCACCTTGAACACCAATAAACTACTAAATTTAACTAAAATCCATAAAAAAAAACTGCAGAAATTAGCAACGGTTGCTATTTCTTCCTCTTCCTATTGACAGATCGCAGAAGCAAATACAAAGGCGAGATTGATGAATGTGGGGCTGGAATTCAAGGCTGGTTGTGGCGACAAGGATATGGGTGCAGCTGGGTTAGTTTTAGGATTTAGATTTAGGTTTTGAATATTTTTGGATTTAGGGTACAAATTGGAAGAAGGGCAATATTAGTCCCTAAAATTTTAATTAAAAGTAATATTAATTTTTAATGTTTTAAAATTATAAGGACTATGACTAAATTTTTTATACTGTTAATTGTTAATTTGAAAAATAAACTAAATATAAGGAGTTTTTTAAACCTTTTTTCATAATGTAAGTGGAGAGTGAAACACACTCACCGGGTGCGACTGAGGGAATAGGTGAGCGAGGGGTCTTCTTGATACGAAAACGCGAGTTGTGGGTTAGTTTAATCCACTTTCTTCAAAAATGACTCATTTGATATTTCGTGCCAAGTTGAGGGGGTGAATTGATCCTTTATTCGAAGATTAATTCAAAGATCTACTGCAGTACAATCAACTTACTGATAGTGACTTAGTCATATTTAAATAATCAACTTCCTTAACATTTTTTACTCATCACCAACATTAGCATTCACCTATGTCGCACAAAAACTTATCGATTACTAACTCTCGAGGTTTTGTTTTCATTTAAATTTTATATCTATTTTGCTGGCTACCTACTTGGCAAAGAAATTTGATTGTTCACATGGCTTTGTTTACCATTTATTGTGGGGCTATATGAGCATTGGCCTAAATTGTAAGTAGCTCCGTCAACTTATAGTCTGTTGAGTATCTTGAATGCAGATTGGCGATTCTGAGATCAGAAATAGACCCACATAACGTTTTTTGAGGTTCAGACGGAAGGATATAGACAAGGCGCATTTATATGCTCCGCCTTGATAGTCAAACACAGACATGCCGGCCCTGCAAACAGTCTCTCATAACCTTCTATCACATGGTTTTGCTTCCATTTCCAGCTGTATCATAATGGACTATATAATCAACTCACTTGCATTGCCTTCTACCATCACAATTTGCCTTTCAGATCTTTAATTTTTCCGTTTCTTGAAACCTTCTTGATTCAGTTTGTTAACTAATTAACAAGATGATTAATTCAAAGAAACTCCTGAAATTTGCAAAGAAATGGCAGAAACTCACTGCTATTCGCCGAAAACGCATCACATCACCTCAAACTACAGATTCAGCTAGTTCTTGCAGCACTTCTTCATCAAAAGCTGAAAAGGGTCATTTCGTAGTTTATTCTGCTGATCAGAAACGTTTCCTGTTGTCTTTAGAGTATCTAAACAATGAAATAATCCGAGAGTTATTCGACATGGCAGAGGAAGAGTTTGGATTGCCTAGCGGTGGACCTCTTATGTTACCATGTGATGCAGAGCTGATGGAATATGCAATTTGTTTGATTAAAAACAAGGCCACAAGAGATGCCGAACAAGCATTGTTGACTTGTGTAGCTACAAATTGTGGTTCATCATCAGTTCGAGATCAAACAACAATATACCAATTACCAATTTGTAGCTTTTGAAATGATATACTTAGTTAGATACTTAGACATAGATATATACCATTGTACATCGATATAATTGTAAATGGAATCTCCAAAATTTTGTTTACCACTAATTTATATCTCATTATCATAACAAATTCTGAAGTTTATTGTAAGCTGCTAAGGAAGCTAAACCATCCTTGGTTTCTTGTAGACTGTATTCTACTCATTGTTTGATTGTTCATACATAATAAAAAAAGCTCAAGACAGTTCGTATCGGATATACAAGGATCCTGTTAATTATACTAAGATTCTTCAATGCTAATTTCCTTATTAGGTGTAATTAAAGCATCAGATATATGATCATTAACAGTTTACAGTTTGCATATATTATTTAACAGTTTTAAGACATACATGATTTACACCATATTTAAATCTCAAATGGTTTTATGATTTCACATGATTTTGTCTTGGCTGTATAATAAACTGTTACTATAATATTTGTTTTGGCAAATGGAAGTCAGATATATTATTATTACTACACCATATTTTCCCATCACATGGCTTTGTTTACCATTTATTGCCTACTTTGTGAGGCTACATCACAGAGTCATATCACAAACATTAGCATCCACATATGTTTCAGAGAAACTTATCGAGTACTTACCTTAGGCATTTGGTTTTTTCCTTTCTATTTTATATCTGTTTTGCTACGGAAACGGAAACGGGAAACGGAAACGATACGAAACGGACATGAGGAAACGAAATTTTTTTAAAATGAAGGACATGAAATGTGGGGAAAACGTGTAAATAACAAAAATTTATAAAAATATTATTTAAATATTTATGATAATTAACAAAATAATTCATTTTGATATACTAAATATTTAAAATTTTATAAATATCTAAAAAATATAAAATTCACCACAAATAAGTACATTTGATCTATTGTGGGAATGCGAATGTAAAATTTATGGGTAACTAGTTAGATTTTTTTATTTGTGGGTAATAATTTTAATTTTTTTTACAAATTTTAATTCTTATTATTTACAGAAACGGCCCGAAACGTTTCGTACGGGTGTCCAAGAGTTTTCGGTTTTCGAAACGTTTCTGAAACGGGAAACGTAACTTTGTCGAAGTTTCCGTGCTTCTTAGGCCGGCTACATTAACTCACTATATGAAAAAAAAAATGAGCTCTTTTAATCTTGTCAATTTTTTCACTAATTTTGTGTTAATATTTTTTTTCCAAATAGGCTAATTTATTATAAAAATAATTAAAGAGACTAAATAGTTTAATGTTCATTAATCATACAAATTTTGCGTTTTTATATTTCAGATAATGATCGTAGACTTCAAATTGACATACCCAAGTGGAACTGCTACTGCTCACCTTATCAACAGTTTCCATACCCCCTCAGGGTTCCAAGTTAGCAAAGTGAGAATAACCCAATTTCTTTTCAAATTATAATTTCCTAATCAGAATTGACCAAAAATTAAAATGATTTTTTTTTAATTTTTATTGCAGGAAATAAGTTAGAGAATTGGGCAAGTTTTTCTCATTCAGTTTCTTCTGGGGTTTCTTCCAGTGGTCTTTTACTGGTGGAGATGACTGTGGATTCGTCAACTTCCCAACTTTTGGTCTCGAGGCCTATCAATTTCTATATATTTGTATAAGTATTGTTTCTAACGTCAATTTAGCTCTAATTTCATTAATCTTTAATTGACTTGCAATTAGCTCTACCAAAGATTCGGCCAGAGCAACGCCTAGAATACAAAACAGTTGCAGGGTGAATCGGCTGAAATCCAAAAGTGACCGAGGGATTAGTTTTCTCCAAAATTTCATAATTGTTTTGTTTACATCAAATTTTAAAGTTCATATCCGGTCCCAACCGAAAATTTGTAACCTATCAACTACCATAAATAAATTGATCTCAAATTCATGTTGCAAAATATTCAATTAATTCTACCATCACCTAAAGACATATTGTCATATACTTTAGATGTACGCACTCATCTGAAAATCATTTCCATAATTTTGTGACATTTCAATTGCATGATATTAATAATGAGGGTTAATTACATATAAAATTACCACCTTTACACGAATTCTCAAAAATAATACGATCTTTAAAACGTGGCAATTCAGGGCATCACCTTCAGTGACGAGGCCAGCCCAAAAATTCAGGTAGGGCACAAATTCAATTTAAAAAAATCAAGTATCATACCACAAAATATATAATCGATATGTTTAATAATTAATTTTTTTAATGTGAAATAAAATAAAAAGTTAAAAACAGCATCATATAAAATGTATCAATTTTTTCATTTATTTTAAAAACATATTTAATTTTCCTTTTAAAATCAAGATGATTTCTTAAGAATAATTTATTACATACAATAACTAATCATTATATAAATCAACTTAAACTAGTTCTAAATTAAAATTATAAATTTATATTCAAAAATTTAAGTACCTTCAAACCGAAATCTAATTAGTGGTATTAAATTTTTTAGATTAACAGAAGAGAATTTAAAAAAAAAGAGCAAATTAATCAAATTGTTGAGTTGCTAACGCACATTAAATTAAATTTATTGTATTTAAAAAGAGTTAGAAAATTGAGAGTATATTTTTTAATGGAAAATGCTGAAAATTTAAGAAATAGAATTTAACTTGCATAAGAATTATGCAACCTAAAACAAATTTTAAGTTGGTTTATATAAATATTAGTAGAATTTATTATACATTTTAATTTGCTACATGCTCCTAATTTTAGTAGTATCTTAGACTAACCAAAATAGTACATTAGGCTTTGCTATAAAACAAACTTTTATGTCAGGTGAAATTATTCATGACTAATCCTATTAGTACGGTTTAAACTAACCAAAGAATTGGAACAATAGCTTAGATAGAAAAATAACTAATTATGTGAGTTAGGGCCCAGACCCTGCCTGATCCTATCTTACATCCGTCTCTGATCACCTTTTATTTCTTTTAAAAATAACATGAGCACATTTTAAGATAAAATTTTGCTGACTTGGACACCCGATGGGAGTGCCACGTGTCATGCCACATCAGCAAAAACGCCACTAAAAATGTGCCCGTATTATTTTTAAAAAGAAATGAAAGGTGGTGCACTGAATTGCCATATTTCAAAAGTCGTGTTATTTTACAATTTCATGTAAAGGTGGTGATTTTATATGTAACTAACTCTAATAATAGTTAAATTACATAGTTATCCATGCATGGGAAATTCAACTGAATATAATTTACTGATTGACAAATAAATTGAAAATTATATATACATAATTGGAATCCCATTTTACTTATTAGCAAATTTTATATTTTGAGGTGTTGCATATATGCCTTTGTCTTCGAACTAGTGTTGAAATCATGGACTTGATATGATCATCCAAAATGGATAGCCTCACAATTCCATGTACTGCAAACATTGTTATTGATGTGTTTTCTTTGCATGTATTTTGAATCTTTCTTTATATATAGTATGTCGCGGAGTCCGTATTTATACATATCATACCAACTTACGATGATGAAGGAAACATTAGAATCAGAAATAGATCCACATAACTTCTTTTGAGGTTCAATTAGAAGGGTATACACATCGATCGACAAACACAGACATGCCGGCCCTAGAGATAGTCTTTCTTAACAATCCATCACATGGTTTTGCTTCAATTTCAAGCTGTACTATGCAATCTATATAATCAACTCGTTCCCATTGCCTTCTACCATCACAAGCTAACAATTCAGATCTAAAATTTGCTTGTATTCTTCTCTTCAAAACCTTTTTAATTCAGTTAAAAAACTAACAATATGATCACTCCCAAGAAACTTTTTAAATTGGCAAAGAAATGGCAGAAACTCGCTGCTATCAGCCGAAAACGCATTACCTCACCTCAAACCAGGGAAACCACAGATTCCACTGGCAGCTCATCATCAAAAATTGAAAAGGGTCATTTCGTAGTCTACTCTGCCGATCAGAAACGTTTCTTGTTGCTTTTGGAGTATCTTAACAATGAACTAATTCAAGAGCTATTCGACATGGCAGAAGAAGAGTTTGGATTGCCTAGCAACGGACATCTTACGTTACCATGTGAGGCAGAGCTTGTGGAATATGCAATTTGTTTGATAAAACAGAAGGCTGCAAGAGATGTACAACAAGCCGTGTTGACTTTCATAGCTAGCAGTTGTTCATCATCATCATTACATCAATCAGCAATCCACCAATTACTAATTTGTAGCTTTTGAGAAAATAAATACACTTAGTGGGCGTTTGGTTCAGCTTTTTGGTGGAGTTTTTAGCTTTTACTTTTCAAAAAGCTTCACTAAAGTGTTTGGTGAGAATTTTCTAAAAGCTTTTTGGAGCTTTTTAACCTCCAACAGCTGCTTTTTGAAAAGCTCCATTTTGGAGCTTTTTGCCAACAACTGATAGCTTTTTCAATATTTTTAATTACTTAGACAAAACTAACCCTATTAGGATACATTATTTTTTAATATATATATAGTTATTAAAATTATGTTTAAATACTCTAATCATTTTTAAATTATTTACTATTATTTATTTATATTAACAAAACTATAATTTAATTATTTTTTAAAATAAATCATAAATTTATCAAAAACAAATCTAAATAAGTTTAAACTAAACATTCCTTTTTATAAAAAAATAATTTTTAATATTTTTACTTAATATTATATAATATAATATATTTATAAATTAATAAATAAAAATAACAATTATACCCTTTACGTTCATTTTATATATAAACAGCAACATCTAATCAAATCTCATCAAACACGTATGGTCTATCAGTTATCAGCTACCAGCTATCAGCTAACAACTAACAGCTATCAGCTATAAGAAACAGCTAAACCAAACAGGCTAGATTTTGTAGACATATAAACTTAGATTTGTAGATATAGTCAAAGATACATACACAAGTGTACATCAATTTATTTTAAAAGGAACCTTGAAATATTTATATGCATAGAATATTATTCTCATTATTATTATTGCATATATATGCTGAAGGTTTTAGTGTTAGCTGGTAAAGGAATAAAGCAATCCATAGTTTGATGAAGAACATACATATTCTCAAGAATCACTACCTAGTCCGATCATAGTTTGAATTCTGATACATAATTAACAAAACCCTATGATAATATTTGGTGATTTCATAATCAAAATCACATATAGCTTAATAGATTATTTAGCAGTTCCAAATCAAATCGTGGGGATATTAAATTCTCTAGGTTACTGAGTAATTCACAAATTACAAAAACATACTGAGTTAATTTTCTTTAAAGAAAAAGCCACCCGGTTATGATTTATTACAATGGAAGTCATTGTCTTCAAAAAATGCTAAAAATATAGCGTTTTTACTCACGTGGCAATGCCAAAATCAAAAAGTGAGATATAACTCGGTGTCTTTTTTTTTAACAAAAGATACCGTTTTTGTAATTTAAAATAAATTAAGTGATTTTTTCTTACCAAAGTAGCCATCAGTTATGATAAAATCATAACTGAGTGTCTTTTTTAACGAAAATTAACTCAGTATTCTTTTTGTAATTTACGAATAACTCAATAATTTAGGGAGTCTAATATCCAAAATCGGGATCTAATTTGATTAACTCCATATATAAATGTCAAATGGTATTTTTATTTCACACGATTTTGTCTTAATTGGCTATAATAAACTGCTACAGAAAACCCTCTGATAATTAATATTTTATAAATTAATAATTCTAATAATTAATAAAATTTTAAGGAACCAATTTAAATATTACGTCTTATAAAGTATTCAAAAAATTAATAATTCTAATAATTAATAAATTTTTAATCCATCATGTATATTAATTATCAGAGGGTCAACTGTATATCTATTTTGCTGGCAAATATGGAAGTCAGATATATTACATCACATGGCTATGTTTACCATTTATAGCTTACTTTGTGGGGCTGCATCATAATTTCATAAACATCATCATCCACCTATGTTGCAGAGAAACTTATCGAGTACTACAACCTTCCGGTGCTTGTTTTTTTTTCATTTATATTTAAAAAAAGGATTATTTATGCTCCTAAAATTTAGCTTTAGAATCAAGTAAACTCTCAACATTAAAAAACTTATTTATAAAATAAACAATAAAGTCTCCAATTTGGACAACCATACTCTTAATTAACGTATCATTTAAGCATCCAAATTGAGGGTCTGATTGTCAACATTTTAAGACGTTAAGGGCATATTTGAACTTTTTCGGACGTTGAAGGTTTACTTAATTTTATAGTCAAATCTCAAGTGTATAAAAAACCTTTTTACCTTTATTTTTGTATCTATTTTTCCGGCTACCTACATTGGCCGGACCGCGCCCTACACATTCGAAAAGTGACCAGCCATATCATATCCGGGGTTTTTGACATATTTGTGTCTCATAGACACAAAAATTCCGGTTTTGTGCCTCCCACCCCCAGCCCGCTATCTGAGATAGCGGGCTGCACACCAGCCCGCCATATGAGATGGCGGGCTGGTGCTAATTTGGGTGATTAACCTAATCACCCAAATTAGCACCAGCCCGCTATCTCATATAGCGGGCTGGTCCCTCCCCAATGATTAGGGAGAGAGTAATTCCTGGATGCACACAATTGACTGTCACGTTGGCTTCCATTTGCTGCATTAATTTAAAATTCAATACAATTAAATCATGAACACAAAAATAGATATAAAAAGAAAACAATAAATTTCACTTTTTTCTTAGCAGCATGAAATTAATAAAATAGTAGTACAACTAAATCATGATTTAATATATTATTATAACTTTAGTTTTTAATATGTAAAAAATAACTAAATTATCTCCAAATTAGTAGGAATACCTATCTTTTAGTTTGATTGAATTACGAAATTAAAATACAGTATTTGGTCAATATAATATTATTTAAATTTCAATCTTATTATTTTTAAAAATATTATTAATAAAATTAAGTTAATGATTTAATTATGGTTATTATAAAACCAAAAAAAGAATAAATTCAGTATGGCTTTTACAAAAATTCTTAACTAATTTAATATTAATTATAAATAAAAAATTGATATAATTATAATATTTTTAGTAATATGTTCATTGACGAGTTACGTTACGAGCCACGTGCATAGCACGTAATGCGAAACTAGTAATGTATAAATTGGACGTTCACGTTTGATTCGGTTTTGAATTTGGACTTTGATAAAAAAAATAATGGAGATACTTAACGTTATAATTTTTTTTAGGGCTGGTGTGCAGCCCGCTATCTCAGATAGCGGGCTGGGGGTGGGAGGCACAAAACCGGAATTTTTGTGTCTATGAGACACAAATATGTCAAAAACCCTCATATCCGATAATTTTGTCGATCACTGTTTTATTATCAGACCTCCAAGCATTATTTGCGTTGTTGTTAATTTTACCAATATTCTTCAGTTTAAAATTCAGATGAACTAATTACCTACCAAATTTCGGATGAATTAATTCTACAAAGTTACTATTTAAGTGAGCTGTATGTATATCTGATGTACTTTTTTTTACACTACTAAAAAACCTGGAATTTGTGACGAAAATTTGTGACGAAAAAATCCGTCACTAATTTATGAGTGATTTGTGACAAATTTGTGAGGGACTAATGGTTTTGCAACGGAATTAGTGACAAATAAATTTTTTGGTCACGAGTTTTTTGAATTGATATTTATAACGAATTTGTAACGGATTTGTTAAGGATTTTAGTGACAGATTTATTTTCCCTCACAAATATTTATTTTTGTGACAGAAGAGTGACGATTATTTCCATTACAATTATTTGTAACGGACACGGCTGTCACAAAATATAAAATTATGGCCATCCGTTACAATTCCGTAAAAAAATTTGTCACTGAAATATTTCCGTCACAAATTTGTGACGAAATTGTGACGAATGGTAAGTTTAAACACTAAAAGCAAATTTTCTCAAAAAAAAACACTAAAACAAAATTGTACCGTCGTTTGCTCCAAAATTGAAAAAATACAATCACTTATCATAAACTCTTTGAAACAAAACCTAAAAACAATTTCATCGCTCTACTCCTTCATTCCTTCAATGCTCCAATTGTTCATCATTCATATTTGTTAGATAATGCATAACAGCCGATATATATCTCGTTCATCAATTAGGAATTCTCGTTCATCAATTAGGTCACTCATTTCTTTCAGTAAGTAATTTCTATTAATTTCATTCTCAGTTCTTTCAACGGTCGTTCCTCTATTTTTTTTTCAATTTTGAAATGTAACCTAAATTTTTAGTGAATCTCATTATCCCTGAATTTCTGTTTTGAACGCTCTCATCTCAAGTAAGTGTTTGTGCTTCTGTTGATCTGAATACCTTATCATATGACATTCTAAAAAAGTTAAATCTATTGATGACATTCTAAAAAGATCACTGGTCTCTAATTCTTTGCCAATTGGTTAATTTCTTAAATTTTGAAGTTCTGATGGTTTGTAAATATTGAACTTTAATTTTATGTTAGTTAGAAGGTTCCTTTATTTTGTTAGTGAGAGCTGATAGTATAAGTACCGCGTTTCTTTTCATTATGATATTTGATAGTATAAGATCTATCACTTGTTTTACATGATTTATTCTTCTC
This sequence comes from Mercurialis annua, assembly GCF_937616625.2. Taxonomy (NCBI): domain Eukaryota; kingdom Viridiplantae; phylum Streptophyta; class Magnoliopsida; order Malpighiales; family Euphorbiaceae; genus Mercurialis; species Mercurialis annua. The sequence goes on from NC_065577.1 coordinate 3,894,926, forward strand.
TTGTACTGCAAAAGCTGCTTAAGGTTTCCAAATATTTAATTACTGTATGCTTTTTAATTGAATGATACTTGTTTTATCATATAAATTATAATCAACTAATTAGTACTGTTTAGTTAAACTAATTAGCTTTTCTATTTATCTTGGTAACTATTTATTAATTAGTTACCAAGTAAATATTCTTTTTCTATCATTACAACGGAAATTTTTGGTTATTTTAATCTCACGACCTTAGTCGAATCTTGTCCGGAGTTCATATCACTCGTATCGGTTCCTTTTTTATATTGTTTCGTAACAGTTCCTTTTTTATAAAGTTAATAATGAAGAGATGTCATTGCTAATGGTGTCAAATCTGTTTTGTGTTTCTTACATTTTTTCAAGTAGTGTATGGCTCTTGGTCGATTGTCAAAAGCCTTCAAATTCTTTTATTTTGACTACTTTAGGTCAATTGTGTGGAGGTCCTAGCTTTATTGTCTAATATTGGAATGCACGAGTGGAGTATGTCACTTTTAGTGAAAAATAAGTAGAGATAGGCTAGTAATTTCATAAATGCTTTAAAAGTTCAAATAACACAAGAATTTACTTGGTTGTTTTTTTTTGCAGATTCTCATCTTGAAGATTCCTGTGAGTCAAACTCTTAATCTAATTATTCATAACAATATTGGCTGCTGTTTTATAGAGTGACCAGATAATGAACATCATTATTAAAGTTTAGGTGTTGGTCCATTAGGAAATTTGATTGGCTGCATTCCTTCTTTGTTTTTTTTTTCAAATATTGTTATGAAAATGAACATTGTTATTGTACTTGGAGTATTCGTCTCTTCTTTGCATATACAAATTATACAGATTATTCGTCTATTCTTTGCATAGACAGATCTAATTAATTATCTTATTTATGTCTTAATTATACGATTTTTGATCTTTGTCTTGTTAAATTTGTTGACTAGGTACAAATAAAGACTAAGAGACTCAAAACAGCTATATACCGAGTTATAGGTTTATTAATTTAGCTTTGATTAGTACTCAAGGAGCTTAATAACTTGAGGTACTTATATTATGCTTTTAAATATTTCAGTTTTTCTTACTTTTATTCCATTGTTGCATAGACAATATCACTTATATGTTTGGCATATTTATTGCAAATCCAGCCATTAACCTGATTAGTGCTATAGCATGTATAATTTTCACGTTGGCACATACTTACAGATTATGAGATGAATCGAGAGTGGATGTATGTTAGATATCAAGGAGGATATTTGCATCCAAGGTTTATAGAAGGGGTAGAGGAATTTGTGGAATTTTCAAAACGACATCCTGATTGCATGAATGGTGAGAAGATAAGATGTCCATGTGATCAAAAAAAATGTAGAAACAAAGGTTATCTTGAGGAGGATACTGTGAAATATCATCTTGGAAAGTATGGATTCATGAAAAATTATTATTGCTGGTATAGTCATGGAGAGACTTTTGTACCCACTCCAATCCAACCTACTCCTAGCATGGATTTAGAACATGAATTCCATGAAACTGAAACAACTAATCATGGTGATTTCTTCAAATCAATGATGCAAGATGTTATTGGTCCTTCTGAAGTTCCCCATTCAATAGAAGAGAGTCCAAATTTAGAAGCCCAGCGTTTGTATGACATGCTTCGGGCATCTGAACAAGAGTTGTGGGAAGGAAATCCTGGCGGACATTCTCAATTATCCGCTGTTGCGAGATTGATGAATTTAAAGGCGGAGTTTCATTTTCCAGAAAGGTTATATGATGAGTTTTGCAAGTTTTTGTCAGAGGTTTTACCTCCTGATAATGTAATGACCGATAGCTTTTATAGCACAAAGAAGTTAGTGAGAAATTTAGGTCTACCGGTTGAGGTCATTGACTGTTGCACAAATGGATGCATGTTATTTTGGAATGAAGATGTTCATCTTACTGATTGTAAGATATGCGGACATCCTCGATTTAAGAAACTAAGTGGTATTGCTAATCGGAAAAAAAGTATACCTTTTAAAAAGATGCATTATTTTCCGATTACACCACGTCTTCAGCGACTTTATGCCTCAAATGCAACGGCAAAGCATATGAGGTGGCATGGTGAACATGAATGGGAAGAAGATGGTATAATGCAACATTGCTCAGATTCTCCAGCTTGGAAGCACTTTAATGAGGTGAATCCATTATTTTCTTCTGAGATTCGCAATGTCAGATTGGGTTTGTGCACCGATGGATTTCAACCATTTGGACAAACAGGGCGACAATATTCATCTTGGCCTGTAATAGTGACACCGTACAATCTTCCACCCGGTATGTGCATGAAAGATGAATACATGTTCTTGGCGTTGATCATTCCTGGGCCCAAAAATCCAAAAGAAAGGTTGGATATTTTCTTGCAACCTCTAATTGCGGAGCTAAAACAGCTGTGGGAGTTCGGTGTGAACACATATGATATATCAACCAAGCAAAATTTTCAAATGAAAGCTGCCCTAATGTGGACGATTAGTGATTTTCCGGCATACTCAATGTTATCAGGTTGGAGTACATCGGGGAAGTTAGCATGTCCTTACTGCATGAGTGATTCTGACGCATTTACATTGACTAACGGCGGCAAGACATCATGGTTTGACAATCACAGAAAATTTCTACCACTATGTCATCAATTTAGAAGAAATAAAAAGTGGTTCAAAAAAGGAATTATGGTACAAGAAGTAGCCCCTGATATTAGATCTGGTTTAGAAATACTTGATGAAATTGAGGATCTTGGCCTACTTAAAGTAACAGAAATTGATGCGGAAGAAGTAAATGCAGGCATCTCAAAATTATGCGGTTGTGGTTGGAAAAAAAGAAGTATTTTTTGGGATTTGCCTTATTGGAGTACTAATTTAATAAGGCACAACTTGGATGTTATGCATATCGAGAAAAACTTCTTTGATAATATATTCAATACAGTGCTAAATGTCCCGGGTAAAACAAAAGACAATGCTAAGTCTCGAGAAGACTTGAAGGAATTCTGTTGTCGCCCGGAGTTGCATAAAGATGAAAGCACTGGAAAATATCCAAAGGCTTCTTTCACTCTAGACAAAAAAGAAAGGGAAGAATTATGTAATTGGGTTAGAGAACTCAAATTTCCTGATGGATATGTTTCCAACATGGGTCGATGTGTTGATATGAAGAAATTGAAATTTTACGGGATGAAGAGCCATGATTGTCATGTGTTTATGCAAAGACTTATTCCAATCGCATTTCGTGAATTACTACCTGCAAATGTATGGCAAGCGTTGACAGAATTGAGTCTTTTTTTCAAAAGCCTAACATCTACAGTTATTAAAAGGGATGAAATTGAGCGTTTAGAGCGAGATATTCCTACGATTTTGTGCAAGCTTGAGCGTATATTTCCTCCAAGTTTCTTTGACTCAATGGAACACCTTCCTATTCATTTGGCTTATGAAGCACGAATAGCGGGCCCAGTCCAATACCGATGGATGTATCCTTTTGAGAGGTATGAAATAATATGAATTGTGTCTATTATCTAAATTGTGATACAATTGTACTGTTATGTACATATCCTGATTAAAGGAAATTCTTGTAGGTACCTTCGTAGGTTGAAAAATAATGTGAAAAATAAATCTCAAGTTGAAGGTTCAATTGCCAATGCGTACTTATTTGTTACGGATTTGACTTTTTGTCACAAAGTATTTGCCACGCCTTTTTTTGTAACAGCTAGAATTTTGTTACAAATCCGTAACAAATAGCAGTTTGTTACGGATTTGTGACAGATTTTGCCGTCACAAATTGCAGGTTTTTTTGTAGTGTTAGAGGATATATATATATCTGATATACGTACTGATATATCAAGATTAGTTTGAGGTAACCGGAAAATTCTGTTTAATAAAATCTAAATGTCCAAAAAACATTAGGATTTAGGATTATATAAGAGGATAAAATATTTAAAATCAATATATATAGGACTAGGATATCTAAACCCTACTCGTTAGTTGGTCAATATAAATACCATTCACGTACAGTCCTCTATTTCTAATTTTTTTTTATAAGATCAACAGATCACGAAGTTAAAAACTTTGATCATTGATTGATCAATAATTAATAATGGATTCTAATGTAGGGTACGGTAAAAATAAATTTGAAGAACAATACTTAAACTTCATACCTCCTTGTTATCGGTTCGACCCGACCGACAAGGATTTAATTGATTTTTTAAATTTTAAAGTCAAATGTCTTCCCTTACCTCCCAATCCTATTCACGTAGAAGATATTTACCAGTACCATCCTCAGAATCTCACTGGTTAGTATGGTTTTATTATTTATTTATTTGCATGGTTCTGTATCTGAATATTTGTTAATTTTGTTTTTCTTTTTGATAGAGAGGTATAAGCTGATAAGAGAAAAGGAGTGGTACTTCTTTTCACCAAGAATTAAGAAGTATCCTAATGGAGAGAGGCCCGATCGATCGGCCAGCAACGGATTTTGGAAAGCGAGCGGAGCTCAAAAACCGGTTTCAAACTCCTTAGGATTCAAGATGAAACTTGAATATTATGAGAACAAAAATCCAATTCTAACAAAAAAGAGGAAGGCTACTATTGATTACAAGAAAACAACTTGGAAAATGCATGAATATACTTTCAAACACCCACACCAAGACAGAACCAATATGCAGGTACGTCGTATTCATCTACTTATTTTTTGAACTAATTCGTATATATTTTAATATTTATATTTAGTTCATGTGAATGTGGCAATCAGACATGTTATATTAAATGATATATCCGTCGCTATATATATTAAATTCGCTCGTCTTTATTTTGTTTATCAGTTAGACGAATACGTGCTTTGCAAGATATACAATTCTAAGAAAGCAAAGAAGCAAGAGAATTATAAAGATGGAGCAGAGGCAGACAATACAAATTCCATGCCACAAAACAACGAAATAGTTGCATGCACTTCAAATTCAGCTGCAACAAATTATTCTGCACATCAAATTACGCCACGGATAGATCCGTATTTACATGATAACTCGGTTGGACAATATGTCCAACATTCAGCTGATAATTACGGGTGGCTACCTTCTCCTTCACATGATAATTATTTCTGGGAATTCAATAGTTGTAGCTACAATGCACCAAACCAGATACAAGATTCTTGGTGTTATAATAGCAATGAATTAATTCAACCCGTCAAATTCGAAGATGAGGCTTGGTTTGATAGCTGCATGGAGATGGATCCAGAATGCAATATTGACACAAACAATGATGAAGCTTCTTCAATGCCACTACTAGCTTCGCAGGTTGCGGATCGTGAGAGTGATAACGGTGAGCTTAATCAGAAGAATGAAGCTACATCTGACACTGATCTACGTCTCAGAAAAGATCCTAAATAAATTCATAATATAATGCAGCCTCATCGATGTTTTAATTTTTTTCTCTTATAAAAATTTTGGTCATTCTTATATTGTTGTAATAACATCTATATTTTTATATTTGATTAGAAATCCAGCCTAAAATTTTCTGTTTTGTATGTGAGGTCCTACTCTATATTTATAATTAATTAGAATAGAAAACATATGTTTACAGTATATGTATGTTTTAAGACAAATTGGTACCGATTATAAGCTCATTATTTCATACTGTAATTTTAGTTCCCAATTTCAAAAAAAAAAAAAATTAATGATTTTAGCCCATTCGCGTCTAATCAATTTAATAGTGGACATCCTTTCACATCAAAACCATTGAATTTTTTTGCATTTATCTGTCAAAAAACCATGCAAACGTAGAATCTAATAACATTCAAATTTGGCTAAAATTTCAAACATTTGAAAGTTTTGATTAGAATTAGAAAAAACTGAAAACCTTTGAATTTTTTGTCGATTAAGTCTTGCCGCATCGGCATCGGCATGGTTTTTTGACATAGAAAAAAATAAGTTTGGATTGCCAAACATTTATTCTTCATCAGTTCTAAAATTTTCCATGAAAGTTGTTGACGAAATAGAAGATCTAAAACCCCATCGATTAAATCATAGAATTGAAATTCTTTATATTAACTTATGATTAATAATTTCCAAAGTACACGAACAAAAAGTAACCTAATTACCAACTGTGTTCTGTAGTAATACTAAATATTAGTATATAAAAGTAAATTTTGACTATCCCCTTTCAAAATCTTCCCAGCTTCCTCAAGCTTCTTTGAGATTTTATCAAAATATTTATCAATCTCATAAGGATCATTAGAAACTTGTTCAGCAAGCAAAGCAAGCCGGACATTCTTATCAACCTTCCGAGTTTCGTCAAGCTTCTTATCGGTTTGGTCAAGATTCGGATCACTAGAATCTCGTTCGGCAAGAATTTCTTGGAGCAAAGCAATCTGAAGACGAAGCCTTCTCTTGCGATCATGCTCAAGAATGTCATTGTTTATTGGTTTCTTGCGTATTACTCCATCGCTAATGTCATTAATAGTCTCTTGGATAAAGTTTCGGTTTATCAAGAATTTGTTGGCTTCAATGTATCCATTAGTGGCCGACCCTTTTGGTGGCTGTAGTCCAATTCCATTGAACATCTTTCTATCAACTGCAATAACTTCTCAGCTTCCAATTTCTTTTGCTGGTATGCGGAAGAAGAAACCCTAGGGTTTAGGGTTCGAAGACTATTTATATATAAATTTGTTGAAAGTAAATTTTAGTTGTAAATGGATTTGTAATAATTTTGTTTGTTTTCCTAATTGTATATGGATTGAAATTGGGGCCAAAACTTAAAAATTTGATGTAATAAGGGTAAAAAATTAGAGAAATATTTTCCGCATATCAAATCACTAGCTATTAGCGATGACATGTAATTAATTTTAAGAAATTTTCAAAAAAGGAAACTATTAACAATTTTAACTTTGAAAAGAAAAAGATAATTCACCCTATATATTTCCCTTGTCACTAGGTTGATATATCAGATTGTCAAATGCCATGGTGGAATTAGGCCAATATTCACTATGCCACCTTGGATATAATCACTACATAGCAAAATGCCATATCGACCCTAAATCATCCCAGAGTTTCTTCTTTGGTTAGAAAAAAGCTGAAATCCGGCGTTAAATCATTTTTCCGTCCGTAAAAGAGTAAAATCCAACGTCTAATCAGGATTTTTCTGTTGGTAATCAGCTTTTTTCTAATATGTTTTAATTTATTTATCTACTTATTTATCTGCGCTTACTTTTTTAAAAGCTTGTATCATTGAAAAAAATTCATCTTTTCGATTTTTTAAAAAATCTCGAATCGTCAATTTAATTAATGTTTTAATGTTTCATTTTAATTGTAACAATTTTATTTAAATTGAAGCGGAAAAATACCATTTATATTTGAAATTTTTTATGGTTAAGAGACAAATTAATATAAAGCAATATGAAAAGCATGTTTGAATTTTTCTCCACTTTAATTTTAACAAATGCCATAATTAAAATTGAGAATTGACAAATATTTCAAGTTTTAAAATTAAAATTATGATCAAAAAAAATTATGATCAAAAAAAATTATAATGTACAATATTTTTAGACGATTAATCTTCTTTTTTTTTAACTGAACCACTGCATAATTTATAGATTCTTATAAAATCGCTCAAGTTATCTCTCACACATCTCTCACACGCGTCGGTTAATAAGCTGACTCGCTGAGTGGATATGGATTCAAATGAACAATAAATGTAACCAAACCTTACACCCAACAAATCTGCACTTCTCCTGAGAGGCTGCTGTAGTTTGTTATGGATTCGTATGGCCATTATCCTTTTCTGCTGTTTCTAGTTTCCTGCCAAATTACTTGGCACCATCATAAACATACAACACACCTATATAACTTGCTTTTAGCAAATAAATGGCAGACTATTCCTGCTCTAAGCCGGAAAAAAATTGCGCCTTGGGAACTCGTTCGATGTGCAGACACTAACAGCTGCAGCACATCGGCGATTAATGAAAAGGGTCAGTTTGTTGTGTACTCTGCTGATCGGGAACGATTTTCACTTCCTTTGGAGTATCTCAACAATGAAATTATCAGAGAGCTGTTCGACATGGCAGAAGAAGAATTTGGATTGCCAACCAAAGGGCCTCTTAGTTTGCCATGTGTTGCCGAGTTCATGAGATACATCATTTCGTTAATCAAACGGCAGGTTACAAGAGATGTACAAAAAGCATGACTCATGTCTGTAGCTAGACTAGACAAATTCATCATAAGAGTTGAACACTAGTTTTGTAGTGTCTAAAGAGACATTATCACAATGCATAGGTGTAAATATATACAATTTTTTATCAAAAGTTCTCAAATTATTTTCATTATTCATTGCGTCAACCATTCAATACATTTCGTAGGACAATAGTACAATACCAAATTTGAATAGATGTGTAAGCATCAATCTAATAGAAACATCAAATGCAATCCGCACTTGATTATTCAATGCACTTCATGAAACATATCAATAACAAAAGCCAGTAGCTTGGTTTCCAAATATATAAAAAAAATGCATGACTTACTGCACAAACTAATTTTATCTAATGGAAGCTCTCAACAAATAGAAAATAACAGAAGCAATCAACGAGACAGTAAAAGCTTACTGGCATGAGACAAACGCGGCTAGGATTCATTAATGCCACTTCAGGAATCGCGATATGGCTTAGCTCCTTAACTCTAGGAAAGGAATAGCGGTCTGATCTGTCGGAGCTCATTAAACTCAAGAAATCAAGAAGACCATTTATGTGAAAAGGAGAACTTGCGGAAATGGCTTCAAACTCTTTCTACTATAAGCAATTGTTCAAGCTCCTCCCTTCGCTGCTCCAATTGCTGTTATTTTTAAAATGTGTTAGTTGATAAAGGAAAGAGTAACAACAGTCATTTATCACATTGAGAGACATGAATGGACCGTAAAAAGAATTTATAATAAAACCATACCATATGCTCATACCAGTAAACATACAGGCAATAGACATCAAACCTAGAATTAGCAGGACTACTATTTCTACATATGAATTAATGCCATCACTTTTATCAATTAAAGGGAAAATAGATCCATAAAACTTCAACTACTGGTAACTAAAATAAGCATAATATTTACTTTTCTTCATCGATAACCTTTGCAAATAGGCCATTGTTATATGTAACGACTGCTTGTTGAATACACAACAGTATAAGCTTTAGATGTAAAAGAATGATTCAAAAACTGGGGTGCTCTATTAGAAACACAAAAAGATGTAGTCCTCATTAAAGGATGATGACAAAAAAAATAGGAAACCGAGGAGTTTGAACCTGTCAAATACTTGACAAACAAAATACAATCGTATCATCATGTATTACCAACATTTTGGCCTACGTTCCAGCAACCCAAATTAGCAGTTGAGGATGGTTTTTCTACTTGCAGGCAATGGCAAATCAATCAGAAGATGGTTAAGACAATTAATGCGAGGATTAGGCTACAAATGAGTTCAGAAAGGCCATCAGCCTGTCACTCGGACAAACATATATGTTTATAAGCATTCACATTTCCTTGTCCTTGTACACATCTTCCCGTGAGCACAATGAGAGGATGTCACAACTAAAATCTAAAGCATACTTCCATAAACCAGAATAGGACCAAGACAAGGTTGGAAACTAAATCAGAAGCAAGAGCGTAGAATAAACTTTTACACAATTTACAATTCTTTCCATGGTAGTTGTAAACTTACCTCTAGATCCTTTATTGCTTGCTCTCTTGAAATTTCTTTCTGTTGTCGTGCACGTTTGAGAAATCCAATGCATAGAACTCCCTATTATTGAAGTTGCAAGATATGAAAGATCATTAGTTTGGTGTGAAGATTCAATGTTCAGTCAAATTTGGTTTTTTTCTCTGCAAAAATCAGTCAACTAGATGTCTTGACAATTAGATATCAGTTATAGGACATAATAATTGTAGATAAACTTGCAAAACTTTTTGCTTGAGAAATAACAAGCAAATCAATCATAAATTTGAGTTGGCCATTCCATTTGAATTAAGCCTATGGGAAACTAGTCATTGATTATCAATAGGTCATCTTACCAAGACAAGATAAACAAAGCCACAAGCAAGCAGCATATAGCTTGCTACATTTTGTAGTATAAAAAGATTCTTCTGCTTTGGTGAATACTCAGGGAAAGCTCTCGTCATGACTCCAACGCTGAACATAATAAAAAATAATTTTCAAAATCCAAAGATAAATCATGAGTCTCCTTCATTACGACTCTCTAAGGATGTACTTTTCAGTGTCAGAAAATCAAGTAAAAATTAAAAGTAAGTTCTTACTACAACATAAGACATACAAGATCTGCAGCATGCCCCTACCAGCCCAATACTCCAAAACCTGCAAATAAAAAATGTTACATAGTGATTCTTGGAAAAGGGTCTCTCAGCAAGTATGCTCTTAACAAAAAGTTGAAACATGCAATGCAGCAAAAGGGGAAAATTCACTAAAACCCAGCAACACAGCTAGTTTGGACTAAATCATCAATAAGAACTCTCTTGCAAAATTATACCAATTTTCATATGATTCGTTAAAAAAATGAATTAATCCAAATAAGATCACGACCCTCAACGTGATTTGCAAATAAATATGAACTTCCCAAACTTGGCAAAATCAGCCACCGTCGTTCATGTTTGATGAACAAGAACCACGAAAACGCTACTATGGACACCAAATATACACTATTCCAGCAGCCACATCAGCGTTTTTTCAACATAAGATAGGTCGGTGCTCCCATTTACCCGAAAAATGAAAGTTGGTGACCAATTTTGCTTAAGCTTTTAAATTCAGGTTATAATTACGAAACACGTTAAAGCTCATAATTTATTTTCACAATTAACCTATAAAAATCACCAGGAAAAGAAAGATGAAGCAGAGAATTAAGATTCTCGCATTTTGTAGACTTTCGAATCAAGGTCTAAATCTTTTCCCTCTAAATTTTTCAAATAACCGTCACCAAAATTTGTACCTCCACACATACCAAACTATAATCAAATCAAACTTCCACAGGTTTTCCATATCCATGAATTGATTCATAACAAACATACATTTCTTGTATCAAAAAGATAAAAACACTTCCACATAGCTACAATTAAAAATTGCAACAATGTCCTAAGAAAGATATAAAGAAAAAAGAAAGGTTATTGTCATAAGACATCCTCATCTTTCGCATTTTTTTTCAATTCAAGCACGCACTATATAACGCAACCTTAGCCTAAGTGCCTTATACGATATGGTTTCGGTCATTCAAATGGCTAAAACAACATGTTTTCACAGAAACTAACGCATAAAACGACAATTGAGCTATAAGATGAAAAGTTTTGAGCTGAGACGTTTTCTAAATTGTACTTAAATCGAGTAAAAACACTTACTGGCAAGTACTTGATCATAAAACCCCACTCAGTCTCGGCAACAACCACAAAGCACGCAATCACAACCGCATAACACCTAAACACTCCATCAAATACCTAAAAAAAAAAATCAATTAACTATACATACAAATTTACAATTATAACTTTTAAAAAAAGTATACCGATAGAAAATTAATAGTAATACGTACATCGGATCCGTGTTTGAAAGACCTGGCAGCAGAAAGAACATTAACGACGATACAAAGAACAGCCGTTAAAGCTGTTATAACGCTGAAACATCTACACACTACTAGAAACGGGTCGGGTCCTGCTCTTCTCAGCCTTGAACTTGACGATAGCCGTGGAACTGTCTCTCCTTCTGCTCCTACGCTTCCTACTCCGCTGCCGGTGGCGGTGGCGGTGCCGTTTTTCGCCATTTATTAATTTTGAAGAAATTCGAAGAAATTAAATGGAATTAATGGATTATTGATTTGTTTTGCTCAGTCGGTCCATCATTTCTTTTTCTAGTTATTAAAAGTAGTTGTGGATTATTATAAGGCTAGATATTTTTTGATAAATATTAGGCTAGATATTATTTTCTCATAAAAATATCACGAGTTTTTAAAAAATTCCAATAATCTAATTTAATAATGAAAAAACATTCTTTTAATATAAAGTTATCATATTTAAACACATTTCATAGAAAAAAGTCAACTTATGCTCATATATAAATTTTCATTAAAAGTTAAATAATTGTTCTTCGAATATAGGTAACAACATCTCTTTATGACACCGTTTGAATTGAGGGTTTTTAAAATTCATGAATTTTATTAAAATCGATGGATTTTAAATCAATGGAATGTAAATCCATTGATTTTAAAATTCCATCGTTTGGATTGAATATAAAATCAATGGATTTTTAATACTCCCTCCGTCCCACTTTATAAGTCCCATTTGACTTTACACACAGATTAATTATTCTTGTCTTTTTATGTTTTTTCATGTTTTGCCCCTATTAATGATAGTGGAATTTTCCATAGAACTCTTTTAAGATAACTAAAATAAGGGTAAAATAGGATATTCAATGCAAAAATATTCTAAAAATAGTAATGGGACTTTTTAAATGGGACATCCTAAAATGGAATATGGGACTTCTTAAACGGGACGGAGAGAGTATTATTTATGGAAAATAATAAATAGTATAACAATCCATCATCTATAAAAAATGGAGGATTTAGACTTTTCCACCTAGTAGGTGGGAAATCAAAACCCTCAAAAATGATGGATTGTAGAAAATGAGGGAATTTATAAATCCATAGATTCTATTAATTTTTTTTCTAGGCAAACGATGGATTTTGTCCAAATCCATGGATTATTTAGAATTCATCGTTTAAAATCCATCAATCCAAACGGTGCCTATAAAAAAATAAAAATAAAATCACAAATACAGTTAAGAGATGAACTAAAATTAAGATTTTTAGTTAGTAAATCTATCGACGAGACGTATCAATTTCAATATATATATATATATGCAGGATTCAGGGTTCAAATACCTTTTGGAGTTGAAAATCAGTTTAAAGATTTTTGTAATTTATACACATTAATGTTGGTAAAAAAACTTTTTATATAATTATACACATTAATATTTAAAGATACATTAAGTATATCAGTCTTGATTTTTAAATTGATGTAAAGTTTAAAGATCCTTAAATTATATAACGATTTTATACCTCAGTTTTAAAATCAAGACTGATATACTTAATTGTTTGATTTTTAAATAAGGGATATCAAATTGCAAATTATGACAAACGTGAGGAGTTTTAGAGTAATTTTTTTTTATTTTATTCCTTTGACTTTGGCTAACGCCAAAAATTGACCGAATGACTAAATTGATGACGAAGTAAAAACAAAAAGTTTTATTATTTAATTTTTAAATAGGAGAGATGAAAATATAAATTATGAAGAATGCGTACTCTTGTTTTTTCCAATTTTTTTTTGTAAATATAAAATATAGTTGTTTTTATTGATAATATTATTTTAGCATTTATTTAAATAAAATTTTATAAATGTTGTTGATTTTATAAAATGAAAAAAATAAAATTTATTAGAGTTAAATTATTATGGTTACTCATAATTAGTTGGACTTAATTAAAATTAATTAGGTGTTCCCCTCTCTGTTGCACAGGGATGAAAAGGATACAAAGATGCAAAAATTCAGGTTTCTTGTACTGATTTCGATAAAATGACTTGTTTGGTATTTCTTGCTAAGTTGAAGGGGTGAATTGATCCTTTGTCCAAAATATTATAGTGAGATGTAGACAGCTCATGTTCAAACACTTGTTCAGTTGTTCCATGATAATCAAAAACATCAAACTATTAATCATTTGATCAAAGAGAAATAATTTGCTATCAAAATGGAAAAAAATGAAGCACAAAATAACAATCATATTGAGGGTGAGACAAGTTCTAAAGATGGTTCGATTTGTGGGTATGATTCACTTCACCAGCTCCTCAGTTCCAATCTCAAGCCTCATCTTTTCAAGGTCAGTTTAACTGCAAATTTTCTTGAATTTTTTTGATGGGTTTTTAATAAGATTTAATCTTTTTAGTGATTCAATTATGTGGGTGGAGTTATAACCTGGAAAAGATTTAATCTTTAATGTGATATGATTGTTTTTTATTTAGGAAGTTAGCCGTTTGCTTCAAGGACTGAACTGTGGAGCGGCGGTTGAGTCTTTAGCGCTTGCAGAATCTGCAAAGGCTCTATCTTTAAAGCATGATTTTGACCTCCAGGTAATAGCTGGTTCCGCACAGTCGCTTCATTCAATCAACGTGGCTCATTTCAGAAACATTTAGGACACTTGACATTTCGAACATGAAACTTCAGTTTTTATATAAGAAACCCTAAAATAACACCGTTTGTCCGTGTCCGTGTCCGAGTGGTTCAATGTGCTTGCTAAGTTGCTAGGAGCTTAATGGTGGAAAATTTTGAAGAATAAGATTCATGGCATAGTGTTGTGCTGGAACATGTGATTTGATTTATTGGTGTTAAATGTGGGTCTTCTAGCTTCTAATGGTACTAATGGTTAATGTGTGCTCTTAAAGGATGCGGCTTTATTACCGGCGTCCTCATCACTGGGATGCCTAAACATTTGGGAGGGAATTGACAACTCGGGATATTTTCGTCTGAAAAATTAGATCTCTGATTGAATTGAATCTTAGGTCTAACAACATTTATTGCTTGTTTCGTCATGTCGCTATTCTGAACTGGATGTTACTCCATCCAATTTATAGTAGATCACGATATTCCATTCAAATATATGTTTATACATCATAGTGTATGAACCTAGATTATTTAGTGCCTTTGAAATGTTTAACCGCGCATGTTTGTAAACTTTGTAGAGTTGAGCACCTTGGCAGTTAAAACTTTTGGGCGAAAGCCTTGCAACTTGAAGACTTCCTTTTTTTTGGCCCCAGCTCTTTCTCCTAAGATGTCAAAATTTATGTCTCGTTGCTTGGCCAGATGTAGACAAGCACTTCATGTTGCATTGTAGGATACTTTAATCATCAATGTTGCTGAAGCACTCATCTATCCATGATGCAGGCTTTTTGTTTTGGCGCTGACAAAGAGTTTATAAGACAACCTCGAATAGTTCGAGTGGGTCTAATTCAGAATTCTATAGCTCTTCCAACAACTGCCCCTCTTTTAGACCAGAAGAGGGCTATTTTTCAGAAATTGAAACCGCTGATTGATGCTGCTGGTTCTTCTGGAGTGAACATTTTATGCTTGCAAGTAAGTTGCAAATTGAGAATTCAGGATCAAATTAACCCATTTACTGATTTCCACAAGTACTGAAAGTCTAGTCTCTTTAAATTTTCTTATCTAGGAAGCATGGACGATGCCATTTGCCTTCTGTACCAGGGAGAAGAGGTGGTGCGAATTCGCCGAGCCTGTAGATGGTGAATCCACAAAATTTCTTCAAGAGTATGCACAGAAGTACAACATGGTCATTATAAGTCCAATTCTTGAAAGAGATATTAATCACGGAGAGACTCTTTGGAACACTGCTATTATAATCGGGAATAACGGCAACATAATTGGAAAGCATCGGAAGGTAAATGTAATTTTTTGTTTCTCTCTGTATCAATATATAAAATTTAGAGTAGTTTGTTGAACAAATGATGGAAATTTTTGATGCCAGAATCATATACCTAGAGTCGGTGACTTCAATGAAAGCACATACTACATGGAAGGAAATACAGGACATCCTGTGTTTGAGACGGCATATGGAAAGATTGCTGTTAATATATGCTACGGAAGGCACCACCCGTTGAATTGGTTAGCATTTGGCTTGAATGGTGCTGAGATTGTTTTTAATCCGTCAGCCACTGTTGGTGAACTCAGTGAACCGATGTGGCCCATTGAGGTTATTTTCCATCCCTTCTCTATATTTATTCTTTGATGCTTTTTGCTTTTCAATTTGCATCTATGGAGCAACAACGGGTAATAATTTGTAATTAGTAAAACTGAAAAGTTACCTCCGTCGGTTATCTTTGATAACACCCATGCAGTAGATGGCATGATTGCTTTAATGCTGCATTTCGTTCTTGTCGTGCATCCATTTGATTGCTTGTCGTGCTGTTAGGTCAATCATAGCTTTCAATAACTCGACTAACATAAAATGAATAATTTTACAGGCACGTAACGCTGCAATAGCAAATAATTACTTTGTTGGGTCTATCAATCGTGTTGGGACAGAAACATTCCCTAATCCATTTACCTCCGGTGATGGGAAGCCACAACATGCAGATTTTGGACATTTCTACGGGTCTAGTCATTTTTCGGCACCAGATGCTTCTTGCACACCCTCTCTTTCTCGTTGCAAAGATGGCTTGTTGATCTCGGACATGGACCTAAACCTATGTAGACAGATTAAAGACAAGTGGGGACTTCGTATGACAGCTCGCTATGAGTTATATGCTGAGATGTTTGATCGTTATTTGAAGCCAGACTTTGAGCCCCAAGTTATCTCTGATCCCTTGTTGCACAAAAAGTCTTCTTAAGCGCAAGGTACTGCTCAAACCTGTGATAATAAATAAGTTAGTACGTCCATGTCTGTAAATATCGAACATTATGCATCTGTTATTGGATTAGGACAGGGATGAATAATGGCAAAAGAACTGAAGAGAAACATTTTGCTACATTTTGAATACCTTCTGATCTCTATTGTTATCTTTTTGCAAGTCCCTTTCTGTTACGTTCGTTGTTTATTCGACTCTTTGAACTATATTTCTGTTTTTACGATCTTGTCATCTTTTTTCATCTAAAATATCATAGTTCATTTCTCTTTTAATTTTTTTATCAAATAAATAAATAAAGTAAATAAGATATTATCATAATGATTAATAATCCAATAAAGTACTAAACAAAACAAAAGAGGTATCCATTATTTATTGAATATCAACGTAAAAATAATCAACCAATGAAAGCTTAATATTCCTAATCAACCGATTAAAACTTGAGAATCCTACAATTACGAACAAATTTAAGCATCTCCGGGTGCAAGTAGAGTTTGCCGATAACATGAAGCATTACAACGGAAGCAATAAAGCCAATGCTCATGATCAACACAGTAGATGGAGCAATCCACAATCTATTCGTATCATCCGTGTAATTCTCGAGCATCTTCTAAGCTGCTACTATGCTTTTTCCGCCGCCTCTTTTACGCAACTTCGCGGCACCGGCACCACCTCTTTCGCCTAAAAACATCTTCTGCAATCACCAAAACACCAAATAAGTTATTCTTGATTTTCTTGTCGGACAAGAACTTCAAAGCTGTGACTAATTGGTGACGAGAACAATATGATATGCAAGAACGAAGCTTAAAGGAAAATAAAAGATGTGTTGAAGTAAATAAATAGTTTACTTGCGCTTCTATTTATAGGGATAATAATACTTCAAAATCCTACAAGTATTTGGATTTTTAAAATACAAATCCTAAAAGGGAAAGAAGATTATTCCTATTGCAATCACTCAATTAGTCATCTAGAAGTAATATTGCAGAAGCAATGGGTCAACTCGGCCCTGAAACTTGTGTATCTGAATCAAATAAATCACTTTTAATTTTCTGAAACTCTTTGAAATACAGTATTTGGATTTTTTGAAACTTTGTGACAAGTTGAGGGGGTAAATTGATCCTTTATTCTAAAAGAATCCTCCAAACCTATACATAACTAGTTCACATTCTTTCATCTTCATTTCGCTTTTAAGCCTAACTAGCAAGATGGCCAAGCGTTACTTTCGCCTTTATCATTAATTAAATAGCTAATATTAGATTAATTTATCATATTAAAAAAATATATGTATTTAATGAGCATTTTAATTTTCTATTATACAATATTAATTTTAAAATTATATCATTTTATTAGTATATGATTAATTATCTCGATAAGAATTGCATTGATAAAAATAACACTAATGAAAAATTATTATTTTGAAATACAGAGAATAGTATACATCAAGAATATTTATATATATCCTCTAAAAAAATGTTTATATATACTATAAAATTATTTTAAAAGTATCATGTTTAACATTAATTGTTAATTTAAATTGCATATTACAAAATTCAGAATCATGAAATAATTTTACATAAAATTAGTAAAAGTTATATTATTAGACTCACAAAAAAATTGATTAATTTAATTATCAACTGATTAAATATTAAATTTAAAAATTGATTGTATTTTTTGGCACATAATAATTATTATTAGTTCACAATAATTTAATTAATATTTATATAATGATGAAATTTTTACAATAAATATTTGATATTACTATGTAGAATGTTTTTTTTACAATCAGGCCCCTAATGTCTATATAGTAATATCAAATTTTACTATGTAGAATATTTGGTTCATAAAATGAGACGTTAGGGGTCTGATTGTTAAAATTGAAAGGTCTGCTTGTTCATTTTTCAAGACGTTAGGAGTATATTTGAACCTTTTCGGACGTTGAGGGTTTAATTGATTTTCGAGTCAAACATTAGTGACCCTTTCCCTAATTAATACAGTTTGCCGTTTAAACTTCTATGTTGTTTCTATCAGTGTTTTAAAAACCGAACCGGTGAGGCAACCGGTTTTCGGTTCAACCAGTTGAACCGGTTCAATGACCAGTTCAACCGGTTTAATAAATTTAAAAAAATTTAAAAAAAATTCTAATTCACCGGTTTTTTATCGGTTCAATCCGGTACGATCCGGTTCAACATCCGGTTTTTTACCGGTTCAATCCGGTCCAACCCGGTCCAACTCGGTCCAACCAAAAAGATCCGGTTTTTCGCAGTTTCCGACCGGACCACTGGCCGGTTCGACCGGTCCGACCGGGCGGTCCGGTTTTTAAAACACTGGTTTCTATCCTTGTTGGAGAATTTTTTTGGCAAAGCAGCAATTGTATTAATTTCGGTAAATAGAAGTACATAATGTTTGTGAGAACTATATAACAAATATTACAATAATAACTCCTAAAAAGGAGGCTTTAAGGACTTTTTAGCCAATTCATGGGCCATCCAAGTACACATTCGCTTAATATATGCAAAGTAAGCGAACGGTATAAAATTATGACTTCTAATATTGATGGAATATCTTTCTCGACTTATTCCACTGTCTTCGCAATTTCGGGTGATATTATTCCTGAAAGACAATAAAAAACTACAATAAGTGATAAAACTCAAAATTTTCATACAAATCATACCAATAAGTATTATTATATTATAATTGCATCAGAACTTATCTTGAACATTGCAGTAGAGGCCTTCATCAACGTACTTTAACCTCACACGGAGTACAATATCCTCACAAGGATTATACAACCTCACAAAGAGTACTTTAACCTCACAAGGAGTACTTTAACCTCACAATGAGTACTTTAACTTCACAAATTGATATGACAAATTTTATGTATAATTAATAAAATCTAAACAGAGTAAAAAATAATAGAAAATATAAAAATTGGTGCTAAACCAAAGCAGTTATTAACTTGGCTAAAAGAAAAAAAAACTTGGCTAAAAGACATGAAAAAAAAACGGTTACTAAATGTTTTTAGGGTTGCCATATTCGTCATTCTCGTAATTATCAAAACTCTTAAAAATGGTGTATTCTCCTAATAAGTATGTGACCATGCATTAGATTAACAAATAATATTAATAAAAAGCAAAAAACTTGTATATTAGAAGGCAAAAGGCATCAACGTAGAGTTAGACAATTTTATAACACGGTGTTCAAGATTCAAAATTAGCGGACACATACACTTTATAATCTTCTTCATGCCTTCACTGCACTTAAATTGTCAGAATTCAAAATCCAATTAATTTCAAAGAGTACAATATGCTCAAAAAGAATGATTTCTTTTATTATGGGTTCATTCTTATAAACTTTTATTTAAAATTGATATAAACGGCAAATATTTGAAGTTATACCCAATGATAACTATAAAATGTTAGAAATCATACCTGAGAATGATCAAGCCATTGCATAAGATTTTGATGTTGGTGGTATTAAAAAGGATGAAGAATTGTGATGGCATAGATAATTCCGACCGGTAGAGTGAAACTATGTTGATAATCGTCACCATGTATGGTGGTTTCTTTGAAGCATATTGTAAATCGCCATAAAACTAATAACTGCAGGAAATTGAAGATATTGCTGCCATCAACAATGACGTCTCCAGTGAATTGCCGATCATGATTTTCGGTGTCGGTCGTCGAAGAAAAATGTGTTGGCGACAAGGGATGAGCAGTTAACTCCAAATTGAAACAATAAAAAGATCTTATTCTAAATATATTGAAAGTAATCTCCTCCAAAAATGAAGCAATTCCATCGAAAAAATTGAGAGAAAAATATGTTTACTGAAAAATAGTAATTGCTAGAATTTAACTCTCTTGGGGTAGTTACTGTTACTATTACTATGTTTAAAGGAGGGTGGTCTTAGACCAACTTCATTAACAAATATATCAGACGGTGGTAGCCATTGTTGTCCGTCGTCTAAATTGGAAATTCATTTTGTTTGTTTGATTAGTTTCGGATTGCACTGCAAATTCCTAACCCTAACACCACAGCAAAAATCTAACATTCTGTAAAGAAACGGCTCGTCGTTTGATGGACTAATGGCTAATTACAACGATATTGATGATATCCTTGCGGGGGAAGAGGTGAATTACTATAATAGCAGTTTTGAATTAAATTTTGTTTGTGTTTGTTTTTGAATTTTGTGTTTGTTTGTTTGTTTGCAGTATGTTCCGGTAGTATTTCATCAGCCGGTAAACGGAGTGCGAATAGACGACAGTACGGAAAGAGGATATGTAAGTTATTTTTGCAAGAGTGTGCGTGTGTAGAGTGAATTTTGTGGTGATAAATTGTGGTTTTTAGGTTGAACAAGGTTCAAAGTCCGAGCTACCGTTCTGGCTTGCTCGCGAATTACACTTGAGGCAAGCTGTGTCAATGGCTGTTCCCGCTTGTTTCAATCAAACTTAATGTGATTTCGAATTAATGCGGTGATTGGTGTTATATTTGCGTATTGTTTAGTTGTGTTTTGATGCTTGAACGCCTTGTATGTACAAAGACGGAGAATTATGGCTTGTTTATGCAGCCAGCCATTTGAAGCTCGATTGTTGTGTGTTATATGGGGTTCTTTTTTACTACCAGAACAAGGCTGGAAATCGAGGCGGATGCTGCTTGTGTGGATCTTAAATCTCGTTGTCCGTACTTCTATGAATTTGGATGCAAGCTAGCACCATTGTAAGATTCCATGCCCTTGTGTTCATTCCAATTATTCTGTATTGTCGTCTTTTAGTTCCTTAAACTGGACTGCATCACAAACATTAATGAGCTACACTTCTTGCAATTTTGTTTGAAAACTAGTTTTGAGTTCTTGTATACAATAACATTAGGACATTACTTTCTCGCCAACTAGAAATATTTGTAAATTAATCAAAACATCTTTCCTGCCAAGAATCGAGAATGTTTGTTTACTAGAAACCCGATTGATTCCTTAACTGATTATTGCGGTCATTGTGCAAAGTATTGGCTTGAGACATGGCAGTTATTGGCAATAAATCTCTTCTTTCTGTTCTTTTAAATTTCAACGAGGTTTTGAACTGTATTTAGTTTAGACCTTACCTTACTATGTCAAAGTTCTAAAATAAATCCTACAAAGTTTGCTCCATGTATGTGTGACAAGCCACATGTCTGGGTCCTTTCAGTAGTTAGAGGCATTGTGGGAGTTAATGAGTTACTCAAATAAATTGTGAAGCAAACATTCTAACACCGTGTTTGAATCTTGTTTCCGTATGGAGATCATATGTTGGAATATCTTCCTTTCATTTTATATTTGGAAAATAACTTCACCTAATAATAACACAACTGATATGAAATACACCCAATTACTCATACTTTGCAGAGTATTTTTGCTGTCAAATTCTGTTGTCAAAGCCTAAACCTATGGACTAGTATGTATTAATTCATGAACTATTCTAAATAAACAGGTTAGAACGGTGATATTTTTGGATGGTGCCTTTTGGTACTCACTATCAGCGGCAGTCCTACAACTTAATAGATTTCCGTTTTACTTCAAAACCACACTACTCTGTCAATTCTAACCCATGGAGAGAATTTGTAATTTTAATTATCCATTTTGTTTCCTTAGCCAATAAATTGATTAACGACTGAGGTTTTTACCCATTTGTTAATCACTGTACACAGGTGTGATAAAACAATCAGTTTGTTGCTCTCGTATGCATTTAAAATCCGGTACAAGGAGGTTCTATTTAAGGCACACACTACAGCTTCCGTATTCTTCGGAATTTTAACAAAGGAAGAAATCAATTGTAAGATTCATCAACTCTTTTAACTTTATATCTTCGATTTTTCTAGTAAAGCTGATATAGTGGTTGTGTATTTATAGTATACGAGGCAGCTCAATCCTCCATGGCAGCTTTTAAGAAATGGAGAATTGGTGGGCCTAGAATCCAGAGAGCTTTGATTCTTGGTGGAAAAAGAAAACCAGCTGAGTAGTGAGGTTTAACTCTGTAATTTAAGTGAATGGTATTGCTGTGTATGTTTATGTTTGCTGGAGGTTTCAGATATACATTGATGATGAGTAAGCAACGAATGGCAGAAGTCTACTCTGCCGATCAGAATCGTTTCTTGTTGCCTTTGGAGTATCTTAACAATGAAATAATTCGAGAGCTATTCGACATGGCAGAAGACGTGTTTGGATTGCCTAGCAACGGACGTCTGCGTTACCATGTGAGGCAGCACTTATGGAATATGCGATTTCTTTGATCAAACAGAATGGTGCAAGAGAGGTAGAACAATCCTTGTTGATTTCCATAGCTAGCAGTTGTTCATTATCATTACATCAATCAACAATCAACCAGTTACCAATTTGTAGCTTTTAAAACTTAAGATCTAGTTAGATTTGTAGGCATACATATACAAAAAGTGTACATTTTGAAATGAAATTATATTTTTTTGTATCTCCATGGAATATTTATTCTCTTTATCTTTACATATGCTGAAGTTTTCAATTGTTGCTGTTAAGGAATCAAACCAATCCTTGGTTTCTTGGAAAACATACATACTCTCAAGGATTCCTTCGTATTTTTATTGTTTTTGGAAAACTAATTCATAGCAACATTACGAGTTTACGACTGTAGGAGACTCCATGGACATCATGAATGAGCCAAGTAAATAGACTAACAGGTGGGCAACGTAGGATTGAAAAGGGACTAAAAGGTCAATTTTTTTTAAGGCATTAGGCCATTTATAGCTTATACATAAAATATTATGTATATGCATAGTTCACAGTTCTATAATTTTCTATGGAAGTTGGCCATATACCCTTGACTGAATAGAAAATTCAAAAACCAAAAACATATAATCAAACTATTGAAATTCTTCATATAAACGTATGATTAATAATTTTCAAAGTAAACCAATTACCAACTATGTTCTTCGATAATACTAATAATAAGAAGTCATATTACATCAGTAAACAAAATTTAATTCCGACTATCCCCTTTCAATATCTTCCCGGCTTCCTCAAGCTTCTTTGCGATTTCATCAAGATTTTCATCAATAGAATCTTGTTCAGCAAGCAAAGGAAGCTGGAGATTCATATCAACCTTTCGAGTTTCGTCAAGCTTCTTAGAGATTTGATCAAGATTCTTATCAATCTCATGAGGATCAACAGAATCTCGTTCGTCAAGAATTTCTTGGAGCAAAGCAATCTGAAGACGAAGCCTTCTCTTGCGATCATGCTCAAGAATGTCATCGTTTATTGGTTTCTTGGGTATCACTCCACCATTATTGTCACTAATAGTCTCTTGGATAAAGTTTCATTTAATCAAGAATTTGTTGGCTTGAATGTATCCATTAGTGGCTGACCCTTTTGGTGTCTGTAGTCCAATTCTGTTGTACATCTTTTAATTAACTGCAATATTTCCTCAGCTCCCAATTTTGTTTTGCTTGTATGCAGAGATAGAAACGTAGGGTTTTGGGTTCGACGATTATTTATACATAAACTTGTTGAAAGTAAATTATAATTATTACAGCCTTATAGGATTTGTAATAAATTTTTCCAACCAAGTTTTCTTTTCCTAATTCTCTTGTGATTGAAATTGGATTCGGACTTTAAATTCTGATATAGTAAATTTAAGGGTAAAAAAATTTAGAGAAATATTTTACACACATTAAATCTACTCATTAGTTGAAGACTCGTGTCCTTAAATTATATCAACAATAACAAGTAATTATTTGAATTTTTTTCTTTCAAAAAATTTAAGGCTTAAGGCACAAATAAGCCCTTCAACTTGATGAAAACAAACTTTATGCTCTTAAATTAATTATAAAATTGATGCAAATAAACCCTAACTCTAACAGAAAAAAGAAATTGAGCTAGTTCGAAGGTCGATTTGCATCGAATTAGAATTTAAAATATTATTTCATTAAAGTTTAAGAGCATATATGCATCTTTTATTTAAAGGCGTAACGCCTTAAAAACACTTGACTTTTTAGTCTCTTTTCAATTCTATCATTACGTTGAAAACTGGTCAATTTTATCCTATTTCACATATTCTCGTTTCAACTGTACCCTTAAGCATTAAGTTGACATTTTTTATTTGAAAAATTTTAAAAAAGTTATTCGAAAAGGTCAATTTAATGTTTAAGAGTACAATTGAAACGAGAAAATACGAAATAGGATAAAATTGACCAGTTTTCGACGTCAGGATAGGATTGCAAAGGGCTAAAAGGTCGGGTGTTTTTAAGACATTAGACCTTTATTTAATGGCGTATATGCATCTTTTAATTGAAGGCATACCTGCATCTTTTAAAAATTAGTCAGAAATTAAAATTGTTTCAAATATAATGTTTAATTAATAATATTTTTGCAATATAATGAGTAAGTGATTATTTTATAAATAATGAATAATTAATTATTTTAGAAAATAAAATTTTAATTGCTACCAATCTTTTTGGAATCACGAGAACAAAGATCATACTTAATTAGTTAAAAATTGATTATTTATAAAGTCCATTTAATTATTAAATTTTACAATAAAATAAATGGAAATTGGAATATAATCTAAATTATAATTTATATTAAAATGCGGAAGTCGATTTCAAGTAAGCCGGCCCAAACAGTCAGTGCAATTTGATTTTAAATATTATTAGCAATGAAAATCTATTTATTGAAATATTTCACTATTAATTATATATAAGATAATTATTTACTAATTATATTTCAACAATAAACTAATAATTTAATTCATAAATATGCTTATACGCTCTTGAATAAAAAATGCAGATACACCCGTGAACTTTAAGAAAAAAATACTTCAAAATTTTAATTCGGTATAATTCGGACCTTAAACCAATAAAATTGTTGCAAATTAGTCATTCAAATTATCTCCGTTTTATTTTTTAGTTTGCTTTTTATAAGCTTAAGGAAACGAATTAGAGTTCAAGGGCATAACTATTCTTTCATTAAAGGTTGAAAAGTTTATTTGCACCTTTTGCCAAATATTAACGCACTATTAGGTTTTCCTTGTCACTGGGTTAGTCAGATCTGACCTGTCAAATGCCAGGGTGGAATTAGGCTAACATAGATTATGCCACATAGGATATCATTACTAAATGGCAAATGCCATTTGTGCACTGAGAGTTTGTACGAAAACCAAACTTTTAAAACTCAAATAACTTAAAGCACACGCATCAGCCAACAAACTCAGTCTGGATTATGGATTAAAAATGTTGAATAAATTTTAACCAAACTTTGCACCAAATAAATCCGTACTTCTCCTGTGTGGCTGCTATAGTTTGTTATGAATTCATATGGTCATTATCCATTTCTGATGTTTCTAATATTACTTAGCACCAGAATCCGTACGGTTTTACTTTCAAACCCCATCTTAGCCACCACTCCTCTCACATGCCTTTGCCTCCTGCATTTCTTACTATATATATATCTCAACTCGTTATTTTATTCTCTACTCAACACAGAATATTATTCAAAAAATCTCCTCTCAGAAACCTTACCTTTAATAACAGAATGATCAGCACCAAGAAGAAGTCTCTCAATTTAGCAAATAAATGGCAGATTATACCTGCTATAAGTCGAAAACGAATTGCGCCTCTGCGAGTCATTCGGTGTAGAGACACTAACAGCTGCAGCACATCCGCGGTTACTGAAAAGGGTCGGTTTGTTGTGTACTCTGCTGACCGGGAACGATTTTCGCTTCCGTTGGCGTATCTTAACAATGAAGTTATTAGAGAGCTTTTCGACATGGCAGAAGAGGAATTCGGACTGCCAAGCAAAGGGCCTCTTACTTTGCCATGTGATGCCGAGTTCATGAGATACATCATTTCGTTAATCAAACGGCAGGTTACAAGAGATGTACAAAGAGCATTACTCATTTCTGTAGCTAGACAAATTCATCATGGAGAAACAAAGAGTCAAATACTGGTTTTGTAGTGTCTAAATAGTCGTTATTAGATTTGTAACTCAAAGCATATGTGTAAATATATACCATTTTTATCAGAACTCTCGAAATTTTCTCATTATTAGTTGCGTTTTCAAGAAATTCTGCAAGGAGCATTCAGCACATTTCGTAGAACATAAAATTTGTGCAAGCATCAAACTTCATATCCAGGATTTACTTTTTGTTGTACATCTCCATAACTTTCTAGCTCTTCTATATCCTCCGGACTTCCGAGAAATAAGGGAAGTCTCTGATGAAGCTTGACGGGTTGAATTGAGAGAATCCTGCTTTTACCATCAGAGCCTCTGCCCCCAGCCTGCTCTG
The DNA here is from genome assembly GCF_937616625.2 of Mercurialis annua. NCBI lineage: Eukaryota > Viridiplantae > Streptophyta > Magnoliopsida > Malpighiales > Euphorbiaceae > Mercurialis > Mercurialis annua. The sequence continues at coordinate 3,921,645 of NC_065577.1, forward strand.
CAAGAAAACTAAGAGGATTTGCCTCATAGACTAAACGTAGGTGCTCCCTTGGGTTCATTGCGACTCCACCATACATCATTGTTCGATGAAAATCAGCTACAAGCGAACATATATAACGAGCAGAATACTTCTTAGGATATCTGCCTTTTCCTTGTCTAACAGTATCAATATATCGCCTTAATCCTTCCGGCCAGTCAAAATATCTTGCATCGTTCACAGAATAAATTTGGCCTGATATAGTATTAGCAGTCAAACAAAGGATCCCAAGACTTCTTCATTAATTTCACTCTTATGCTCAAACAAGCACCACATTGTGACAGTTTGAATGTAACATGTTGAAATAATAAAGATAACGAAAAGCTAGATGTATTACCTCGAGGAGGAATCTTAATGCCCCGGTGGGTGAGAATAAAGTCTCCAGTTGAATGATCTAGTGTAAATGCATGTGATCCAGAACCAAAGCTGGCACAGAGTATCGTGGCTGATGAGTAGAGCACATAACCTGCAGCTACAAGCTTAGTTCCACTCTGCAGTGAATTTAGCATAGCCTTCTCCTCTTTAGGTAGATGATCCAGTTCCACCAAGCGTTTATATACCCCGAAAATTGTTCCTGTAGGAATGGATGCATCAATATTTCGAGAACCATCAAGGGGATCCGTTACTACCACGAACGGACCATCATCATTTAACCAAATTGGAGTATCATCTTCTTCTGAAGCCATGACGGCCACTTTTCCAGAATTTCTTAGAGAAGCCAATATGATTTCATTCTGCACGACAAAACAGGTTATCCAATTACAGAGGTTAAATTCAAATAATGCTATCTTTCACTTACTCGCTTAAAGGCAGGTAATTTAAGACCAATACTTCATTTTAACAAAACCAAGAATACAAACAACATAAAGTTCTTATATAGTTCTTATATAGTTGGAATGCAAATGATTAATGAACATTCAAAAAGAATTACTTAGTCCAACTAATGAAGCTAAAGAGCACATAGTCTAAATAAGCTTCCGCATCATCAAATAAAAAGTTACATTGACAAGCATTAGCTCCAAACTATGTAGTAACCAAATAAAAACGCTGAAACCAAAAACACTGAAATGGAAGCATTTTACGTTAAAAATATCGAGTTGCGGCCATTATAACCAAGAGGTTTCCGTGCAATGGTAGCTCCAATACCAACACAACATGAATAAAACTTCAACCACATAGCCATGTATTACAAGCTAAGTTTCGAAAACGTGTCGAAAACTTGGCATTTTGGACATGAAACTTCAATTTTAACATTAGAAATCTTAAATTAACACCGTTGAGTGTCCCATTTTCTTGTATCTGTCTTCGCGCTACATAGATTACAAGAAAGCATAACCCTATAAGTTATTATTAAATATCGATTCTACTCAAAATCGACAATTCATTATCAAGGAAACATCAATAAAACTACAGCTACATAATCTGAATTCAAACACACATTAAGGTTTCAACTAAGTAGTAGAGACAAGACAATGAACTAACCGAGACAATGTCAAGTGGCTTAGGAGCATCCCTGTCCAAACTAATGTCACCACCACTAGCTAAATTACTTTGTTTTCCAAGACTAGAATTAAAAGGAGACGCTACAAGAGCAGCAATTTTCTTGCAAGAATACTCTATATGACTGAATAACACTACTAAATCATCACCCACATCAGTTCCTCCTTTGCCTATATATTCCATTAAAGTAGGAAATTCATTGTCATCAACACTTGCAGAACTACCCATCTCAGATTTTACACTAAACCCGCCAAGAGAAGACATTTTAGGCCTGAAATTGTAACGGTTTGCGGTTAGAAATGGGATTTTTGGCGGGAAAAGATTGAGTTTTGAGGGTGAAGAATGGAACTTTAGTGGATGGAATGAGGATGAGTATATGGGTATTGAAGATGATTGCATAATATCTAAATGGTTAAGTTGTTATTAGAGGATTTGGTAAGAAAATATGTAAATTTTAGCATTAAAGATGATAAGGTTTTGCTTTTGAGGTATATGAAAAAGTAAGACTTTCTTCAATATTCAGACATTTTTTGGTTAACAAAGATCAGATATTTAGGATTATTAAGAATGAAATGAACAAAAAAATATAAAAGAGGTGAAGCCGGTTAATTTGATGGGTGAAGATTAGTTGGGTGAGGCTAGTGTAAAAACTGAATCAAACCGAATAATCAAACCCAACCTAAGTAGGGGTTTTTGACATATTTGTGTCTGAAAGACACAAATATTCCGGATTTGTGCCTCCCAACCCCAGCCCGCTATCTGAGATAGCGGGCTGCTCATTTTTAGCACCAGCCCGCCATATGAGATGGCGGGCTGGTAGCTGATAGGAGTAAAATACTCCTATTTACTCGAGTCGTTTCACTACGTTTTTATGCTATTTACCGTGCATTTTGAGGTGTTTGTGTGCCTTATTATGTGTTTGAGCTTTTCAGGGCATTGAAGTGTTTTGGAGCGTTTTTGGCCAAAGAAAGTGAAAGAATCGACAAAGAATACAAGGAGCGAAGTCTTATCGAAAAAGCCATGATTGAAGCCTGTCTCGATCGGGACAGACACTTATGGAAGTCTCCCGATCGAGACAAGAGAGGAATTTCAGGCAGTAGCTTTTGGAGAAGCTTGTCTCGATCGAGACACATTCCTTTAATGAATGTCTCGATCGAGACAAGGGTTAAACATTGGGCTCAGATTTCGAATTTTGAAGACATAAGACTTGAGGCCCACTTCCTTATTTGGCCAAACACTCATGTAATAGGTTGTTTTTTATTCCCTTTTTGGAGACTATATAAACACTTTTATCTCTATTTTTAGGGTATGTCTCATTAGTGTAGGAGACATCAATTTTAGTGTAGTTGTAATTCCTTTTGCTCTCACTTTTATGTGGGAATCTTTATTGTTCTTGGTGTTCTTCATAAAGAATTTCCAGATTTTGGGTTTTACACCCACTTTAATGCAAGCTTTTATTATTGAATCTTCATTATCTTGTTTATGTTAGTGCTCTACAACCTACTTAAGGTAATCTTTCTTACTTTTAATATGTTTATTGAATATTGTTTAGTGATTAATGTTAGAGTAGTTATGGTTTGCTAAACCCCTTGTTTGGGGGTTGCTTATGATAATTGTGTGATGATTAGTTGATTAGGGGTGGTTTGTAATTAGGGTTTGATGTGATTTTTGTGCTTATTGACCTAGGTTGGATTGATCTCATAATCTATGGTTTTTGGACTAATTGCTTAGGCGAGGGTCACTTAATTAGTCAGATTTAGAAATCACATGTTTAAGGCTTAATCACGCGAGAGCGGTTTAGGTTTTATTTGGTTATAAGTTAGCTTCGTGATTGGATTCGATTGGTATCATCGAAATCTAATTACGCGAGAGCGATTTAGATTTCGGTATATTAATCTAATTTCAATTAGCTCTAATTGCGGACTCGAGAGAGCGGATTAGGCATTTTAGAAAGACTTGACCTAAACCAATATTTCAAACAACCCCCGGTTACCTAGGATTCATAGATTTGATTAGCAACCCTTAAACGCTTTTTACTTCTTGTTTATTCCGTTGTTTAGTTAATCGTTGCTTGATAGTTTATTGTTAAATTTTAGTCTTGTTTACTTTAGTTGTTTTCAATTAATTGTGATCCAAAACTCATGCTATTTGTGTGCTAAACGAATTGAGTGACAACTAAACTCATTCTCATCATAACTCTACATTCCTCGTGGGTTCGACAACCCGGACTTAAAGTCCACTTTTATTACAAGTTGGTGAGTAAATCCGCCAACAAGTTTTTGGCGCCGTTGCCGGGGAATGAGAGCGCTTTATGATTGATTGAAATTAGTTGAAATTCGGTCGAGTTAGTTTTATTTTCTGTTTTTGCTTTTATTACTTTTATATCGTGTTTTCGTGGTTTACGCTTGGTGTTCTTGTCTTTGGTTGTGTAGGAAAATTGTGTATTTGTTGGTTGGTCTTCAATATTATTTTTATGGTGAATATATTTGGGCGTGAGTGATGGCATGGGATCCAAATTGTGAGATTTGTGGGGATTTTAGTCATATTGGAGCCGAGTGTCCTACACTCTATTCAAATTGGAATGACCATGTCAATTATGTGGGTGATCAATGGCAAGCTAGTGACCCTTGTTCCGACATGTATGATCCGAAGTGGCACAACCCTCAAAACTATGGTTGGGACAACAATTGGGAGAACTTCAATGAAAACTTGAACTTCGATTCAAGCTATCACCCACATCAAAACCAATGGGACCTCAATTCCAATTTTGGCAATGAACCACAACAATCACATGGTTTTCAACAAGATGAAATGTTTGATGAATCTAGCAAAATTGACAAGATCATGGAGTTGATAGTTAGAATGGAGGTGCATCATGAAATTCAATCTACACATCTTCATAACCTAGAGATACAAGTTGCTCGGTTAGCTATTGCTTTGCAAGAGACAAACCAAGAAGGATTACCGGTCGCAATAGAAGATACTCCAACACATCATGTTATAGCCATCGAGTTGGAAGATGACAATGCTTTAGTAGAACATCCTCCCACAAAGGTTCACATAGAGATCGAAAGAGAAAAGTGTGAGGATCTTGAACTAGAAGCTCCAATTTCCAAGCCACTTACTTGTCCCATGAGCTTAAATGATGAAAGTGGAGAGAAATTTGGTATAACGGTACTCTACGAGGAATTCAACAAATCCTTTGATTATAAAGATCCATACTTAGAGGGATTTGATTCCGAGTATGAAGGAAATAATACCAAACCTAAGAATATGCTCCATGCTCCTCATGTTCATTATTATAGAGAACAAGCATATTCCATATCATCTAATCTTTATTTGAAGGAGCCAACAAGGAAAAAGAGGGAGAAGATGCTACCAAGACGGCTTCCGCATGTTAGGTTGTATTTTTAACAATCTTACGCGAAGAGTCTAGCTTTGGACTCTAACTAAAGCGCACTCGGGAGGCATTCCCGAGAGGTTCGATTTAATTTCTTATCTTTTTGCTTGTTTTTAGTTTAGTTAATTTCAATATTTTATTTGTTATTTTTAAAGTTTGGTTGTTCGATCTTATGCCGGTGTGTGTGATTTGTGTTGTGTAGGGAAAAGAAAAAAAAATTCGATTCTTCTCAGATATGGTTGTCTCGATCGAGACATTCATTAAAAGAATGTGTCTCGATCGAGACAAGAGTAAAAAATCAGGCAGAAGCTTTTGCAAGGGTGTGTCTCGATCGAGACACACATCAAACTCAGATGTCTCGATCGAGACAATTATTTAAAGGGGAGATTGATTTTGATTCAAACACAAGCACATGAATAGATGAGGTGCCACGATCCTAGCCATTCTTGAGAAACACAAAAGACATGGATTGATGATGTGGCAACATCATAGGCGTTCATTTTGAATTGAAAACATTTCCATAAAAACCTACCTACCACTTCATCTTCTCCATTAAACTTTGCCATTTTTAGTAAAACAAAAACTTCTCTATCTCTCCTCTAGCAAAATCCATCCACCACCTTTGCCACCACCAAACAACCACCAAAATCCAAACAAAATACATTTCAGGCACCCTTTTCGCCAATCTCAACATGGTATTGATGCGGCGAGGTGAGCGGAATTTCCTACTGCGGAGAGGCCGGTGAAGCAACCTTACCAAAGGCCGGCAAAGGAAGGAGTGAGGAGAAAAGGAAAGGTAAAATGGGTGAGTCTTCCCAACCCGCGCAAGGGGGCCCAATGGTCGACTTTTGACCATCGTTTTAATGAATTGGCGGAGCAAAACCGTCGGGCTTGGGAAGACAAAAAAAAAAATACTAGAGCGGATGGAAGCAAGTCAAAGGAGGGGAATGACAAGGATCAAATACAAGCAAGGCCGGTTGAAGGCCAACATGAACAAGCAAAGGAAGGCAATTCCGTGACTATGTTAATGGTTCGGGGATAACTTGGATCGATACACCACCTCAATCTCCCGCCACCCCGGACTTCGATTGAGCAAGATTTGATTTTCTAACTCAACTCCTATTCAATTTTTTTTATGTCTTATTTCATAGCATTGAGGACATTGCTTAGAAATGTGTGAGGAGGGTTGGAAAATTGAATGTAGTTGCCTAGGATGTTTGTGTTTTATTTTTGTTGTTTTGTGTGTGTTTTAGTTATGTTTCTTTTTGATTGGTGTCTTTTAATAGAATTTTGGGTTAAACCATTAGCATACCACCCTAACTTAGTATTTTGAGCATGTTAGTTAAGTTGATCAAATGCTTGCAATTGTATCAAATTTTATGTCCCATATAATGAATGTTTGAATGGTGTCTCTCAGGCTTACAATTCTTGTGTGATGCTTGCTTAGCGAGATGCCAATTAGATGACATAATATGATAGGATTAGGGTGAAGTCACTTTTGAGCAATTTTGGCCCTTATTGCATGATCGACCTAGCTTGATGCGGATTCATGATGTGTATGTAATAGAATTGTTGAATTCTAGGTGAAATTTGGGCATGCTTGGCATAGTTGTTTAAGTCTCTAGCAATGGAAAAAACACAACCTTATTACTTAAAATTTCGAGCCAAAAATTCTTTGTTGTGTGTTTTGCATGCTTAAATCCTAGAACTTGCTCCAATGTCCGTTTGAGATTACATTGTTGAGTTTTAAACAATCAAATGATTTTGGCACTAGGATTAACCCTTTCTTAAACCCACTTTAAAAAGCCTACCCTTTTACCCCTAGATAACACAATTTGAGCCTAAAACCAATTTCTTGTTTTAACCAAAAATTAACACAATTAGACCTTTTCAAAAATTTACCTCTATAATACCCTAATTTGACTTGATGAGCTTATATGAAGAAAAATGAATCTTAACTTGATGGCTATGAAAAAATTAAGAACTTGTGCTTCAAGAAAAGTTGCCTTGAGAAAAAGAAAAATAGAAAAATAAAAGAAAGAAAGAATAAAGAAAATCAAGAAAAAGAGAAAAATACAAAAAAAAAAATTATGGAGTGAATAAAGGCATTGAATAATTTGAAAAAGTTCTTGTGTTCCAATATTTTCCAAGTTAGATCATTTGTGTATTAAAAGTGATTGTCAAGTCAAGTTTTAACAAAAAAACCACCTCTTTTACCTACCCCTAACCCTTAGCCCCATTACAACCCTTAAAAGTCCAATTGATGATTGTTGAGAACCGAACTAAGTAGTGGAGTCCGGACTTTGAGCAAGCCTATGGTGACTTTGCATGCGTATTGTTTATACCCCTTGATATTGAGCGAGTGAAATCTAGAAAGGAGTATGCGTTGCTTGAAACTAGACAATTATGCCTTATTTTGCCCAAAATAGCTTGTATCTAATTTGTTTACACGTCCCGCATATGATAGCAAATTCGTAATGTGTATTGTGTTGATAAGCATGCTTTCGTGATTGTAGTCTTAATGCTATCATCTTATGTCGTTGACATTGCATCTATCGCTTGTTTGCATCATCATGAGTTGTAAATCCTTGAAGCATTCATTCGGGCATTCATTGTTTGGAACATTTTGTAGATATGTTGCGGGTGTGAGTTCATTAGTTAACATGCGTCCTCGAGTAAGGTTCATTTCTTGCTTGAGGACAAGCAAAGGGTTAGTGTGAGGAGGTTTGATAGGAGTAAAATACTCCTATTTACTCGAGTCGTTTCACTACGTTTTTATGCTATTTACCGTGCATTTTGAGGTGTTTGTGTGCCTTATTATGTGTTTGAGCTTTTCAGGGCATTGAAGTGTTTTGGAGCGTTTTTGGCCAAAGAAAGTGAAAGAATCGACAAAGAATACAAGGAGCGAAGTCTTATCGAAAAAGCCATGATTGAAGCCTGTCTCGATCGGGACAGACACTTATGGAAGTCTCCCGATCGAGACAAGAGAGGAATTTCAGGCAGTAGCTTTTGGAGAAGCTTGTCTCGATCGAGACACATTCCTTTAATGAATGTCTCGATCGAGACAAGGGTTAAACATTGGGCTCAGATTTCGAATTTTGAAGACATAAGACTTGAGGCCCACTTCCTTATTTGGCCAAACACTCATGTAATAGGTTGTTTTTTATTCCCTTTTTGGAGACTATATAAACACTTTTATCTCTATTTTTAGGGTATGTCTCATTAGTGTAGGAGACATCAATTTTAGTGTAGTTGTAATTCCTTTTGCTCTCACTTTTATGTGGGAATCTTTATTGTTCTTGGTGTTCTTCATAAAGAATTTCCAGATTTTGGGTTTTACACCCACTTTAATGCAAGCTTTTATTATTGAATCTTCATTATCTTGTTTATGTTAGTGCTCTACAACCTACTTAAGGTAATCTTTCTTACTTTTAATATGTTTATTGAATATTGTTTAGTGATTAATGTTAGAGTAGTTATGGTTTGCTAAACCCCTTGTTTGGGGGTTGCTTATGATAATTGTGTGATGATTAGTTGATTAGGGGTGGTTTGTAATTAGGGTTTGATGTGATTTTTGTGCTTATTGACCTAGGTTGGATTGATCTCATAATCTATGGTTTTTGGACTAATTGCTTAGGCGAGGGTCACTTAATTAGTCAGATTTAGAAATCACATGTTTAAGGCTTAATCACGCGAGAGCGGTTTAGGTTTTATTTGGTTATAAGTTAGCTTCGTGATTGGATTCGATTGGTATCATCGAAATCTAATTACGCGAGAGCGATTTAGATTTCGGTATATTAATCTAATTTCAATTAGCTCTAATTGCGGACTCGAGAGAGCGGATTAGGCATTTTAGAAAGACTTGACCTAAACCAATATTTCAAACAACCCCCGGTTACCTAGGATTCATAGATTTGATTAGCAACCCTTAAACGCTTTTTACTTCTTGTTTATTCCGTTGTTTAGTTAATCGTTGCTTGATAGTTTATTGTTAAATTTTAGTCTTGTTTACTTTAGTTGTTTTCAATTAATTGTGATCCAAAACTCATGCTATTTGTGTGCTAAACGAATTGAGTGACAACTAAACTCATTCTCATCATAACTCTACATTCCTCGTGGGTTCGACAACCCGGACTTAAAGTCCACTTTTATTACAAGTTGGTGAGTAAATCCGCCAACAGTAGCTAATTAGGGTGATTAGCTTAATCACCCTAATTAGCACCAGCCCGCCATCTCATATGGCGGGCTGATTTCTGATCCCCAATCATTGGGGATCAGCTCAATGATTGGGGAGAGAGTAATTAACTCTCTCCCCAATCATTTAAAGCAAATAATGATTGGACATTTTTTTTTTAAAAAAAAAATCTTATTTAACCAATGAATTTTAATTTACGTTAACTATTTTTGGGTTATTTTCGGACAATTCCGAGCTTTATTATTAGGAAAAAGGGTCATATATGATCCTAACGTTTGAGCTAGATCACCTATACCATTATGGTTATTCGGATAGGTACAAACATGCCATTAATATTTTAAAACGGACCCGTTTAGACCCTTACACTTAATATCGTTTGGTGCATATATGACCCTTGAAAAAACGTTAGTGACCTAAAAAAAACCCTTTTAAAAATGTTAATGACAATGTTTGCACCTTTCCATACCATAGGGTATAGGTGATCCTCGGCCCACACGTTTATGACATTTTTCCCTTATTAATATTAATAAATTGATTATATATATCCATTTATTTTTAATTGATAACTATTGCGTGAACTAAAGTAAATAATAATCATTTTATATATAATAATTATTTTATTCTGCACCTATTATATATACCAAACATAACCGATATGTTTAAGCGTAAATTTTTTTAATTTGCTTTATTTAACCTAATTTATCATATTTTCTATTTTTCAAAAGTTGAGCTTCTATTATATTCTGCTGTTTTTGCTATTGCATCCTTGTGGTTGTGCTTATATGTCAAATACACCGCTTTAAAAAGTATTTATCATTTTTACATCATTTCTTTTACAATTTCTCACTTTATACTAATAACAAACATTTTTATAAAAATACCTTTAAATATTAAAAGTTTGAAAGGTTAACTACAATATTCTTTAAATTTTTTTTATAAAATAACGCTCGGAAGTGTCCGAAAATAACCCGAAAATAGTTAACGTAAATTAAAATTCATTGGTTAAATCAGATTTTTTTTTTAAAAAAAAACTGATTGGGCAGTTATTGCCCAATCATTATTTGCTTTAAATGATTGGGGAGAGAGTTAATTACTCTCTCCCCAATCATTGAGCTGATCCCCAATGATTGGGGATCAGGAACCAGCCCGCCATATGAGATGGCGGGCTGGTGCTAATTAGGGTGATTAAGCTAATCACCCTAATTAGCTACCAGCCCGCCATCTCATATGGCGGGCTGGTGCTAAAAACGAGCAGCCCGCTATCTCAGATAGCGGGCTGGGGGTGGGAGGCACAAATCCGGAATATTTGTGTCTTTCAGACACAAATATGTCAAAAACCCCCTAAGTAGCACGGAAACGGAAACAGAAACGATAAATAAATATATTTTTCTAAAATAAAGAACACGAAACGTGTAAATAATAAAAATACAGGGTTATATTTATAATATTATGATTTGTAAAATTCTATATATATTAGATTTTACTTATACAATTATGCAAATTAATAAAATAAACCAAATATAGTCAAATCCAACAAAAATAAGAACATAAAATTTATTATGGATAATGTGAATAATAAAAATTATGGATAATTAATTAAAAAAATATTATTTGTTACGAATTTTTTAGATCTTTTTTACAAGTGACTAATTTTTTATTTATCAAAATAGTCCGAAACATTTCCTTATAAATTTTCGATTTCTGAAACGTTTTCAAAACAGGACACTTAACTTTGTCAAAGTTTTTGTACTTTTTCCCGGCAGATCAATTCCAATTTGGTTTGATATATAAAAAAAATCTCAATTTGGTCCTTTTTTACATAAATAAATTCAGTTTAAGTTCCATTACAGACCAAACCAAACAAAATCAATTTGATTTGCACCAAAACCAGACTGAATCAAGCTGAAAAGCCTAATTTTTTTATAATTTCAAACCGAATCAAAGTAAAAAAATTCGATTCCATTTGAATATTTTGTTCGGTTTTTGCCCCCTCATATTGATCGCTGCAGTTTCGATATTCATGAGAGATAGATGAACATCTGTTTATGACAGGAGCTTAAGCACCACATTTTGGCAGAACAAAAGAGGAACCATCAATGGCTGTAAAATAGCTATAAAATAGCAAAAAGCAAACAAACCAAAGCACCACTAATACAACATTTGCAAAATAACATAGATAAAGCTGCATTTAATTCTTGTAATGAAACAAATCAAATAATTACAAAGTACAACATCTGACAGTAACCAAGCTCATTCTATTACTGCTCTCAGAAAACAGTTTGATCATACTAATAAACTACACTAGCCTTTACATCAGATAGATTGCACTTGCCTAGCCACATATGTCGATTATTATAGCCTATAGGGCAAGCATATTACTTCTGATTCTGAAAAACAATTATTATTGAAGCTACGAACGAACCTTCTGCTGTATCATGGCTGCATTTTCAAAAATCAAAAGACGAGATTGCAAAATTTAGCACGTCGCAGGGAAAGACTGCTAAAAGATATGCAGCGACGACCGAGTACATACTGCATCTCCAAGCTTCTTTGGTTAACTTCATTATGTTAATAAGCTTACATATTCAACAGTTAGGTAGTCGGATTGGATTAGACTTGCCGGCGTACTACAAGAAGTACATTGCCGGAGAAGTTAAAGAGCAGGCTGGAAAGAAATAGTCTTTGTGTTTCACACTGCAAAGCAGAATTACAGAAAATGTAATTAGGAAAATTTTCATCAAAATGTCCACAATTAACAACTTGCGGCAAATTAACATGTGATGAATTTTCTACACTAAATACTGAATGCAATTATACTATGTGCATATGACAAAGGCATCAACAATTTAAGCAACTTAGCATCTGTCTAATACGATTCAAACATAGAAAATCATAAAACTTGATAAATTTACCAATAATTTGCTGATTTTTAGGGGACAAGTGCATACCTCACCAAATACAAAGAGAGAATAACCAATCTGAACATATGTACATAGCTATCTATTTTTGCAGCCTTAGACGATTGAAGAATACCAAAAAGTGATATTCAGGAGCCCAATACACAAACCCGACAACAGGGCCCCCTTTGATGTACTGCACGGAAGATAATGAAAAAAAGTTATGCTATATTTATCATTCAAAGAATATGTACAAATGATGAATAGTTTGAGTAATGCCTGCAACAATTGTGAAGAATACTATACATAATATATGTATACAAACCTTTCCATCAAGAACAACAAGTTCCCCATCAACCCATCGAGGATTTTGATAGCCAGGCTCAGCCAGCCTTCCTTGTCCTCTGTACCGAGCAATCTAATTTGGAAATAAAAGACCACAGCAAGCTCTTTAGCAATGCAAAAGCGAGGAGAAAAGGGAAAATACAGCCATGCAAAATTCAACATCACAAGTGTACAACATACCACTCCAAATTCTTCAGGAATGATGCCTTTATGAGGTAGCTGATATCTTTTTCCAACCTTAGCACGAAAGGCCACCTACAGGAATGGTAAAGCAACCTATTAAGGTCTATCAAAACAGAGAAGCAAAAGATATATCAAAATCAGAATGGTATGCATATAGAATTGCTCATGCAAGCCTAAGATTGTTATTCAGAAAAGCAAAAAGCAATGCTAATTAACTGGCCCTAAGAAATTGCTTTTCATCCCAACAATAATCAATTAAGAAAAACTTCAAGAGAAAGAGACATGCGTCTACTGAGCAATGCCAAGCGCCTAAATTTTGAACTGAAAATGGTGCACATAAGCAAAACTTGATTCAATCACAAAGATAATACCATGCAGATCTTAGAACAGCTTTTATAAAACAAGTATCAAATGCGTAAATTTACCTGTCCAGCAGGTACATATGGATCTCCAGTTAATTTGACAGCTTCAACATATTCGTAAAATTCTAGATTAGATGGTTCCTTGGTCCCACGATTATCTTGCCACTGACCAAATTTACGTTGCAGGTGTATAACTTCTGAGGAGTACAACCCATGTGCTCCAATATACAGTCCTGACAAAATTATACAGCACTTTAAGTTGAGTACAGGAGACCAGGTATCAATGATCAGAATACTATAAGAGAAATTGCACAGCAACTCATAATAAGCTCATAACTGTTACCTATGCTTTTAAGATCTTTTGCAATGAGGTTTCTAGAAAATGTTTAGATACAACTAAGTACTTGAATACTGTATATTTCTTTATTTTTGAGAAATATAACTTCAAGTCTGAGCTATCATCCTATGATGTAATAAAATTGAGGGCAAACCAATCATTTGCAAAAGTGTCAAAGAAAAGTCGTGTTTATGTATGACATCTCTCGAAAGAGCACATCCCACTAAGTTGAAAGCCACCTGAGCTATCATTCTATGGTTTATGAAAATTGAGGAGAAACCAATTATTTACTTTAGTGTCAAGATACAAAAGCAGTGTTGATGCATCATACCCTATCGAAAGAGCGCCTCCCACTTAGTTAAAAGTCAATAAAAGTATAAACCAACAAGAAGATCTACAAGTATAGTGGTCGCCCAAACAAAGTTCCGAAAGTCTTATACATCTCAAATCAAATAGACAAAGCCTTAGTTTTAAGCCAGTTGGAGGGGACGTGTGTTAAGCAAAAGATTCCTCTTAAGCCAATAAATAGTGGTGGACCTACTCAACTTCAGCCTTGACCTAGCACTTCCCCTGTGTCAAGGGGTAAATTTACTTAATTATTGCTCAAGTACTTTTTTGCATCTAGGAACCATATTGCAAACCTGTGAATATTTTTCAAGCTTCAAGATAATTTTAACTCATCCCAAATACTTTACAAATTACAACCAAAAGATAATGTAATAACTTACCATTCAGAGGATCTGGCGACGCTGATGTTTCAATCCGATGGAAAGTTGTTGATCCAGAAAGTGGTTGCCGGTTTTGAGCCTGACTGAGGGTAAAATTTATCAAGTTGCCAACATCTTTGAGTACCTGCACAGCATACATCGATATACATCATCATACATCATCAACATACATCGTCTGACAAGAGCTACACAAAAAAACAAACTATAGACAAATTGAACGAACTTTCATGGGTATCTTCTCCTGGCCAATGAACTTAGCAAGATCTACCATAATGCTGTCTGCACTACGCAGACCTTGCAACTTGGCTTGTCTACCCGCCGAGGCTGCTTCCTTGGCATCAGAATCCTGTTTATTGACATCTTTCTCAATGGAAAACAAAAATGAACTCCGTCCCTTTTTCTCTAGCTTAGCAGGTACTCTAAGTGACTTCTTTGAAAGGACATTTCCTGAAAATTTCTGAGGAAGACCTCCAACAACAACTTTAACTGAAATTTCACTTGGCTTATCATCCTCTATGATTCCATGAACAGCATCCATTTCGATCTCATCTCTTTCTTGGTCACTTTCACCACTACTTTCATCTTCTGCGTCTACACTTTCTAATTCAGCATCCTCCTCTTCATCTTCTTCATCCATTATCTGTTCTATAACCTTAGATAAAAAATCCTTGTCTACCTTTGCAGAAGTTGTAACTTTCAAAACCTTGACCTTTACACCAGGAATCATATCCTGCAAAATATTTTGAAACCCAGGCACCCCCTCAGCAAAATCAGAACCATCTTCTGTATCATCATCGTCTTCTTCAGTTTCTTCAGTACTAACCACAAATAGATCTTTTTTTTCTTCAGTTGTCCCGGATGGATTAATGCGGTTGCTTGCACCCAATGTTTTAGACGATACTGTTGAAGGGTCTTGAAACAGTCCTTTTCTTTTCAAATACACAGCCTACAAAAGCGCACAAATCGCATCAGTTAATCCAATAACTTATATTCTTCGGAGAAAGAATTGTCATCAAAACAAAGCAGCAACTAGAAAGGATAAGTCCGTGAAGAAGTAAATGTTTTGCCAGATGAAGATGAGCATACAACTATGTATATTCATGCATCTATGCATTCTCCTAGCAAGCATGTACTAGCACTTATGTAAATTAGACCAGCTTGCATCTAATGATTGATGTGCATTGTGAGCTAAGTAGATTTAAAAGTAAAGCAATATGAAAAGGAATTTTACTTCACAGTAGAAAAAACATTATCCAGTTTCTTCAACATTTTCCTATTGATATTTGTTTGCACTATGTGTGAAAGCTATTCACTGCCTTGTATGCTACTCGTTGACAATTCTGATGACACATGTACAGCAATATATAATGAGTACAATGAGGATACCTGCTGCTTGAAGTCCCCTTTCTTGTTCTTGGTAAGAAAGATCTCAAACACAGGAACACCAACTGCAGCTGTAGAAAGCTGTCTGAAAAGATAAACAAATAAACAAAAGACTACAGCTGAATAATAACTCTTCATAAATAGCAAACCGAACATTTGGCAGTAAGAATTGAGCATATAAAAAAGCAGGACCGAATGCAAAATCTACACAAAAAACAAAATATATAAGTATAAACAAACATATTTTATCACAATAATATGAAAATATCTAATCTTTTCCATATAAATGTAAATAGCTGCTAGAACGAGACACATAATATAACAAAAGGTAAATAAAACATATGTACAGGCATGTTATAATTACCTAGGACTATAACTCCTTGCCACATATCTTCCATGCTCTGCAGTTATACGTATTATCAAACCATAAGGATCATGTACATCTTCTGATATGCCAGACCACCATCCCACCTGAACACCAACATCGGGATAAAAAAAAGAACCATGAAGTAAACTTTTGAGGCAACAGCACAACTTTTGTCATGATAACTGGGAAACTAACTCTACTGCTTCACATAGTTTCAGATTAAGAAAGACATGTACATAAAGATGGATGACATGCCTTGAAAACAAATGACACCTGCAAATTTAATGATGAAAGCTAGGAATTGCTACAGCGTTCTGTTGCTCTACTGGTCTTTCAAAATATCTTACTACTTTCACAATGCCAGATGTAACTTAATATCAAGAATTACATCCATATGCAACGAATTTTTTTTATTAAACAAACTGAGTAACATCATTGTCTATCACCATCAGTAATCAACATTTCTTCTGTCTGATTGATATGAAAGCCTACAAAAATTGAAAGGAAAAAAAAGCAGGAAAAAAAACAAAGCAAGCAAAGAATGCTTCAGTCAAGAAAACATTCACAGCACCGACAATTGGTAATGGCAGCAAACCAGTCATAAGAGCAAACACCCATAATTCCCAAAGTAACAGATGTAGCAACTGATCGTCTGATCCAACTAAAATACTAATAGAAGAAAAGACAGTTGCAATCCTTATGAGGTTTTCAATATGATGACAGGCAAGGAAGCTAAGGCAACATGGGAAAGCACATCATTTACTAAACCAAAAAATTTGGCCCGGAGCATTGACAGATTATTATAACATTACATTGTAAATTAAAAAAAGAAATTAAACATCGCATATGTGCATCTTTAAAGAGGTGAGAAACACAAATTGCTCACCAGTCCAGCACCGGCAGTATCTCGCAACAAAGCTGCATCCTGGTAGCGCTCTTCTGCTACTGCTCCCTGAAGCATTTACAAAAGAAAAAAGGATTAGCTCCACAATATCACTCACATGTGCCTCCTTCCTTTTCCATTAGGAGAGCAACAAGCCAAATTACATACATTCAGCTGTGACATCACTCTGCCAACTGCATCATTTGTAGCAGCAGCTGCAATTGCCACCTTGAGAGTAGCAGCATCCCCATAATCCTCTCTATTCACAGCACGACTCAATTGTGACTGCAAAGAGAGAAAATTCAGCATGCAAAGAAGAATGTGTTACCAGGAACTTCTACAGCTACATGGTTGTCTGTACTTCTAGATACAAATAAAGAGGTTCTAACCGTTAATACTTCTAAAATCTAAACTCTCAGCAGAATGATCCTTTTTGATGCACCCAAAAACAGAAACTACAAATGACAAATTCAATTTAATTAAGCGTTAATCCTAAGTTAATTGAGGTTGGAAAATGATAAATGAGAAAATCTCTTAAATGATGAAAGATCTCAGGAAGAGAAGTCCAAAAGTTTTAAACCTTAACAACAGATGTAGCCAGTTGTTTTTTTCCTTGAACACAAACAAACGTGTAAGCAACACAATAATTTAAAGCAATAACATTCTGTTTGCAATAAAATGATCAGACCAAATGACTTAAACATAATAGCTTAAGAGCCACATGGATTGATACTCAAAAAATTTAATATTGTAATTTTTTTTAACATTTTAAGATGTGACTTCCAGAAACAATAAATAAAAGCATGCCCTTCTAAGGCCAATTTGCACAAAAGCAGGCATCATTAAAATGCCCACTCGCAGAACTTCCGTTGAAATCAAGATTTTTGCAGTAAACCATTAGCAAGTTCCTATGCAATGTATTAGAATAATTAAATTCCATTAGCTTACTAACAATAAAGTTTCCAGACATGACAACCTAAATTTACAAAACAGACAAACACTTTATTCAATCACCATTTTCCGCTTCAAAAATATATCAAGAAACTTGGCATTTCACATTTGAGACAAAAAACTTCATTTTAACATAGCAAACCTCAAAATAACATTGTTGTACCCTCAACATATGTCTCGTTTTCCATATCCGTCTTTGTACTACATAGCCCTTTCCTCACTCACAAACTCTACAATTCTCTACTTTTCACACTCTAAAATTCTAAGAAAATTATACAAAACAACAGTTGTGCCATGTCATCCATGACGCAAACCCGGATAATGCTTTAGCAATGTGGAATATCAAATGCTAAAAAACAAATAATTAAAAAAAAATCTATCGCAGATTGCTGTAAATATGACATGGCGCAACGATTGTACTGAATAAACTCTAATTTCAACAAAAATAAATAAGGAAATAAAAAGGGTAACCATAAAAACTACCTTCAAAACAGTTAAGATACGTTCTTGCTCATCCATTTCATCAAAATGTCTTTTCCATCTATCCCAATCCCAATCTTCTTCTTCTTCACTTTTCCCATTCCTAACATTCCCATCATTTCCAATCCTACCCTCATCTTTATTTTTGTTCTTACTCTTATAATCATCTGAATTATTGAAGAAAGATTCAATCTTTTTCATTGCACTTCCAATTACACCCTGCCATGGCCACTGCTCGGAGGAGCTAGAGCAGCAGCGGCAGAGAGATGATCGGAAAGGAGGAGGAGGGTAGAATGGTCTTTTTCTAGTGGGGAGGAATTTGTGGGTTGTGAAGGAAAGTTTGTGAGGTGTTGGAGGTGAAATTGAAGCCATGGATGGCTAAAAAAATTTTCTTGGAAGAAGAAAGAAAAAAATAAGTTAAATTGAAGTGATGATTTTGACTGATTTATGAGTGTTTTGTGTGTGTGATTGTGGCTAAAATGGAACAGAAATGAGAAGGAAAAGAATATTTCAGGTGATAAAGATTGGTTTTTTTTTATAATACCAAAAAGAAAAAGAAAAGAAAATTTTGTTCTTTGTTCTTTTTTCTATTTTTTTTTTTTTTTGAGAAAAGAAAAAAATGTTTTTCTTTTGTTTGATTCTGGATGTGGCTAGAGATAGTGGATTGGTTTTCTTTATCTTTTATTTCGTTTATTTTATTCTAAAGATATTTTAACCACAATATCAATTATATTTAAGTTTTGTTTTTATTAATTATTATAAATAGAATATAAATTTCAATTGAGAATGTACAAATTTAGTTTTTCTACTTGAAATAACACTTTCTGTAGTGTAAGTGAGTTTATTTTTAGTATAATAATTAAAAGACCAAATCAATTTTAAATCTGAATTTTCGCATCTTTCGCAATTTTTTGATTTTTTAAATTATGTTTAATTTGAATTTTTTTTTTTGCAATTGTGACCAAAAAATTGAGTTTTATTTTTAAAATTCAAATCTTTACATTTTGTTTTACCAATTGCGACCAAATTTCAATTTTTTTTAACTTCTAAAAAGAGTTAATATGAATGTTTGATCACAATTGATAAAAATGAAATTTAAAACTTTAGTCCTAATTGAAATGAAACTTTCAAATTAGATATAATTATAAATATTAAAAAGTTTAGTCGTTATTGATAAGAAATGCTAAAGGTTTAATAGGCCTAACTAAAATTACTTGTATTTTTTTTATCACAAATTTAATTTAACAATAAAATTTCGTCCAAAATTGAAAAGATTAAATGTGAAACTCACCTACATTTGTAATGTTTATCGAAAGACGTTTTCAATCGCAGTACAGGCACAAAAACTTCAAACATCCGTGCAATGTTTATTATTCAGATATATCTATCATTGAATTTGTTAATGATGAGGAATTATCATATTTTCATAATGTACAAATTTTTGTATAGTTAGTGATATTAAAAATATACTAGAATAATAATTGGATGAGCCATGCAATGCCGTTGTTATTATAGACAAATAGTCATCATTCATCATTTGATTTCATAATGTCTCACCTAATTATTGTTAAAAAAATTGTTTATTTTTATATTGTTAAAATAGTCGGTATCTTTTTTATTATTGAAAAAGAGAATGTTTATGAAAAAAAACTAAATTCAATATCTTAGTAGAATGTTACGCAACACATTATATCATTTAAACTATAACTTATTGATAAAATCAGTTAGTATTTTAAGAATGAGAAAACTTTATGATCATATTTTAAAGATTATAAATTTGATAGTCCATTTTATTGTTTAACTAGTGATCCAATTCCTTCTAATTAGTCGCTTTAGCTAATGGTTACTTTCATTGTATCAGCTCACATAGAGTTTCTTGGTTTATGCTCCAACAAGCATAACAAGTAATCAAACACTTGTATTATGTTGCATGATAACTCATCTAGTCGTAAATTTCAGCGATTTGTTCTGATTTTCGAAAAAGCTTCTGAAACTCGATTTTCTTTATTTTTATAACTTACTATTGTGAAAAATATTAGTATTTCATAATTTTCTGTTAGCATTTTCACTTCAAGGTTTTCATTTGCGTGCAATATAGTTCGAAGAGTCGAATAAACAACGAACGTAAAAGAAAGAGACTTGCAAAAGGATAACAATGGCGATTAGAAGGATATTTAAGATGTAGCAAATAACACTAGAGAACTTTCATATCATTCTCCAATGTTTTTATTCAGTTCTTTTGCCCTTATTCATCCTTGTCCTAATCCAATAACAGATGCATAATGTTCGATATTTACAGATATCGACGTACCAACTTATTTATTATCACAGGTTTGAGCAGTACCTTCCGCTACGAAGACTTTTTGTGCAACAAGGGATCAGATATAATTTGGGGCTCAAAGTCTGCCTTCAAATAACGATCAAACATCTCAGCATATAACTCATAACGAGCAGTCATACGAAGTCCCCACTTGTCTTTAATCTGTCTGCATAGGTTTAGGTCCATGTCCGAGATCAATATGTATGCCATCTTTGCAACGAGAGAGAGAGGGTGCGCAAGAAGCATCTGGTGCCGGAAAATGACTAGACCCATAGAAATGTCCAAAATCTGCATGTTGTGACTTCCCATCACCGGAAGTAAATGGATTAGGAAATGTTTCTGTCCCAACACGATTGATAGGCCCAACAAAGTAATTATTTGCTATTGCAGCATTACGTGCCCGTAAAATTATTCATTTCATGTTGGTCAGCTTATTGAAAGCTAACATTGACCTAACAACTTTGCATGACAAGCAATTAAATGGATGCTATCTATTAGAGCAACATTAAAATAGGAAGAACGAAATGCAGCATCAAAGCAATCATGCAATCTACTGAATGAGAGTTGTCAAAGATAACAGATAGAGGTAAATTTTCAGTTTTACTGAATTACTCATTATTACCCATTGTTGCTCCATAGCTGCAAATTGAAAAGCAAAAGAAAAAGCATCGAATAAGAAATATAGAGAAGGAATAGAAAATAACCTCAATCGGCCACATTGGTTCACTGAGTTCGCCAACAGTGGCTGATGGATTAAATACAATCTCAGCATCATTCAAGCCAAATGCTAACCAATTCAACGGGTGGTGCCTTCCGTAGCATGTATTAATAGCAATCTTTCCATATGCCGTCTCAAACACAGGATGTCGTGTATTTCCTACCATGTAATATGCGCTTGGCCAAACACATATTTAGGTCCCTGCACTATTACTCTTTTCCAACTTAAGTCCCTGAACTATAAAACGTCTAAAATAAACCCCTACACTATCAAAAACATCTATTTTAAGTCCCTATTATTGCGCAAGTTAACGGAATGTGGATGACGTTAACAATTACATATCAAAAATGCTATTTCAGTCTCTGCACTATCATTTTTTTCCAAATTGAGTCCTTACACTATTAGAAACATCATTTTTAAGTGTTTCTATCATATAATTTAAATAATATTAATAAATTTTTTATTTTATTTTATTTTATTTTTTAATGTTATTAAATTTTTTTAGCATTTCCAAAGATAGAATCATCTCCGACCATTAATAAATTTTTTTCATTTTAATTTAAAATTTTAATTATTTAAAATTTATTAATTTAATTAAATAAAAATAATTTTTTATTTTATACAATTAGTTTTTTATTTTTATAAAAAATTAAATATATTAAAAAACTGTTTGTCTACCTCGCAATCTTTGAAATATCATATTTTTAAAAATATTTATTTTAATTTAAATAAATTAATTTATTTTGAAATAATTAATTTTGAGTAATTAAAAATTTAAGTTAGATTTATAGTGCAAGGACTCAAATGGCAAAACAATTATAGTTTAGGGACTCAAAATTTTAATTTCATAAATTTTAACTACAACCTATCTCAGAGTCAAGCGTTTGTATCTCATTTTCTAACGGAATGACATGGAGGGACTTAAATCAGAGACTTTTAATAGTGCAGGGACTTATTTTAAATGTTTTATAGTTCAGGGACTTAAGTTGGAAAAAAATGATAGTGCAGGGCCCCAAATATGTGTTTGGCCTATGCGCTTTCATTGAAGTCCCCGACTCTAAGTCTCTAGGTATATGATTCTGGCATCAAAAATTCCACAAAAGGTTCAACAAACTAGTCTAAATTTTATAAGCAATAGAGAGAAAGAAAAAGTCCATTTACCTTCCGATGCTTGCCAATTATGTTGCCATGATTTCCGATTATAATAGACCGTGATTAATATCTCTATCAAGAATTGGACTTATAATGACCATGTTGTACTTCTGTGCATACTCCTGAAGAAAATTCGTGGATTCGCCATCTACAGGTTCGGCGAATTCGCACCACCTCTTCTCCCTATTGCTGAAGGCAAATGGGGTTTTTGACATATTTGTGTCTCATAGACACAAAAATTCCGGTTTTGTGCCTCCCACCCCAGCCCGCTATCTCAGATAGCGGGCTGCACACCAGTCCGCCATATGAGATGGCGGGCTGGTGCTAATTTGGGTGATTAAACCTAATCACCCAAATTAGCACCAGCCCGCTATCTCATATAGCGGGCTGGTCCCTCCCCAATGATTGGGGAGAGAGTAATTTACTCTCTCCCCAATCATTGGGGCAGATTATATTTTTTTTTTAAAAACCTATTACATATAATAAATCAATAAAAATTTGATTAGCTGTTAGTTAATACATGTTTGGTGAGATTTGATTAGCTGTTACTGTTTATATATAAAATGACCATAAAGGGCATAATTTTTTATTTTTATTTATTAATTTATGAAGATATTATATTATATAATATTCAATAAAAATATTAAAAATTATCTTTTTTATAAGAAGGAACGTTTAGTTTAAATATATTAAGATATTTTTTTTGATAAATTTATAATTTATTTTAAAAAATAATTAAGTCATAGTTTTCTTAATATAAATAAATAATATTAGATAATTTAAAAAATAATTAGAGCATTTAAAAATAATTTAAATTACTATATATATATATATATATATATATATATATATATATATATTAAAAAACTATATATCCTAATAGGGGTAGTTTTGTCTAAATAATTAAAAATATTGAAAAATCTTCAATATGGAGCTTTTCAAAAAGCAGCTGTTGGAGGTTCAAAAAGCTCCAAAAAACTTTTAAAAAATTCTCACCACACTTTAGTGGAGCTTTTTGAAAAATAAAAGCTAAAAAATCCATCAAAAAGCTGAACCAAACACCCACTTAATATTTTTGATTATCATGGAACAACTGACTCAACAAGTGTTTCAACCTGTACTGTCTACATCTCACTAAAATATATTGGAAAAAGGATTAATTCACCCCTTCAACTTAGCAAAAAATACCAAACAAATAGTGTTAGCGAAATTGGTATAGGAAACCTGAAATTTTGCATCTTTGTATCATTTTCATCCCTATGCGAGAGAGAGAGAGAGAAAGGAACACCTAATTAATTTTAATTAAGTCTAACTAACTATAATTAACCATACTTATTTAATTATTACTATCTAATTTTTTTTAATATTTATATAACTAACTACATTTATAAAAATTAATTTTACTTATTTAAATAAATTCTAAAATAAGATAATGAGTAAAAATTATATTTTATACTTTGGAAAAAAGCATGTAATAAGCAAATAAACAAAGAGAAAACAGTGGAGTCACAAATTTCACATCGGCTAAAAATGAAGGAAAAGACAAAATGTGCCACAAATACTATAAAAGAGACATAAACCCATGGGTTCAAGGGACGCTATCCGAATGAACTAACGTCCAATACACTCTGGCAAAAAAAAACGTCCAATACACTAAACCATCATCCTATTAAAAACTCTGGAAATAGCTCCAAGGTCAGATACTCGAGCTGATACTCAATATCCTAAGTCCTCTTCTTATAGTCTGTATCTCAAACCCTGAACCACACATCCGATATTAGGATCTATCATTTGATGCCGTCTGTGTGAACTCCTATTACAAATTTCATTGATCAGATTCGAGGATGGCGGATAGGGGCAACCGAAAGATCCAAAATCTTTTTTCAGGGCTTCGGGAGTCCGACACCCAACCCCGAAAACAGGTCTAACCAGGACTTCCAAGAAGCCATGGGCTGCACGATGGACGGGGCAATGAGGCGTTTCAAAGAAGAAGTGGTCACTATGGTCGAAGAAGCAACTTAGTCAATCAGGTCCCAAACACACAACGGCAAGAATCGAAATACAATCAAGAAACGGCGGGCGAAGGAGACAAAACACCCCACACGGTCGATGATCCAAAAGTACTCACAATAGAAGACGGTAAGAAGGAAGAAACAGACTTGCCCACCCCCAAACGATTAGAGATATGGATAGACAGCGTGGATCTGAAGGAAGTACAAAGCCTCATTTCGGAAGCAATGCAGAAAGCAGCCGAAAAAAGTAAAGAGGGCATGTCCAAGCCAGTAGTATAACGGAAGGAAAGTCACCCTTAGCAATAAGCGTGTTATTCGAGAAATGGCTAAAGAGACTCAAGATACCCAACTTTGACAACTTCGACGGAATCGGTTGTCCAAAAAGCCACGTCACCAAGTTTTGCCACAAGATTTTTCTATTAGACGTCCCAGATGCAATAATCTGCAAAACATTTCTGACCACACTTAGCGAAATAGCACAACGATGGTATAACGGTTTGAAAATCGGGTCAATAGCTACATAGAGACAGTTGAACAAGGAGTTTGTGAGAAGATTCTTTACAAACATCCCCCCTAAAAGAAGCTCAGAACAAATCTACAGGTGCAAACAGGGCAAGGGAGAAACGCTCAGAGCATACATTGAAAGATTGAACAACAAAATCATGAAGATTGAAGACATGAACAATGACACGGTGGTACAGGCCCTGTAGAAGGGTACACAGATGGGAGTGCTAGGGGATAAGTTAAGTTGAAAGAAGCAAAGACCTACCATGAGGTAATGGCGGTAGGTAAAAAATGTATCACTGTGGACGACGGAAGGAGGGAGAAGACTAGCGATGCGCTAAAAAAAGAAGGAAAGCAAGGGGAGTGCCTCTTAAAAATAATCATCACACTCACGAAAAGAGTACGGTACGAGCCATCACAACATATGCAGGTACACCCCATATGAAGAGAATAACCACTAGAGGAACGACAACACGTATATCAACGATTATCGATCAAGGTATGACGATAGAGCTGAGACATTCACACCACTTAACACCACAAGGGCAAATGTCCTAATCTCGGTCAAAGAAAGCCGGACACTTGTGACATGGCCCAAAAAGATGATCTATAGAACCATGACAAGAGATGGAAACCGATACGGTAAGTTCCATAAGGATTACAAGCATGACACAGAAGAGTGCTATGATCTAAAAAAAGAGATAGAGAAGCTGATCGAATCGGGAGCCATCAGCTTGGACATTTCCAAGTCTTTGAACCTCTACTTTGAGTTTCTCAACATCTTCTTCAACATTCATGGTTTCAACTTCTGAAAAATATAAAGCCTTTTGTCTTCTGCTTTATTTTTTTTAAGGCTGAATGATATTCGTCTCTGATTTCTTATATCAATTACTATCTAGTATTTATTAATTGAATTAACATCTAGAAATAAATAATTTACTAATTTCATTTACTATTACTCCTTAAAAACTAATGTGTACAAGTATCAAGTATATACTTATTTTAAAATTAACATTTAAGGAAAATATTTAGAACTTTTCTATTAATTTTCATTATTATATTCGATAACTTAGAATAAAAAGTTATTTTATATTTAAAATAAACAAAAAATTATTATACTATTAAAATTTTAAAATTATTTTTATCAGTTAAATGTTGAATTTTTTAATGGAGAAAAATAACAAAATAATGTAATTTTTATATTTTCAAAGAAAAAATAATTTTAACAATAATTATTGCTTATATTAATTAAATATATCTTATAAAATACTCTTCCATCATTTCCATTTTAGAAATATTTTTGTATATTAGTTTATATGCATTTTGTATTTATTAATAAATTATGTATAAAATAATAAAAAAGAAAAAATAATTAATATAAAATATGATTGAAAGTAGAAATGTGACATTTAAAATAAGATATCTAAATAAAGAATAATATTTTAAAAAAAAAAGGAAGGTATGGGATAATTAATTTTGAAAACATTATATTTAAATAAAATATATAATTGTATTAAAATTTAATAACTATAAAAAATGTATTCCTATTATATAGTTGTTCCTCGTTAGAGGAGGAGCTCCAGCCGAAAATAAAATAAAAAATAATTTTTTTCCGGTATTTTTTGATTTGGGTGATGAGCGGAGTTTGATTGGTCCGGTGATGGCGGAATGAGATGTATTGAAAATTAATAATTAATTTTAATTAAGATTTTATTATGGATTTATTTGAAATTTTTTTACGTTTAAGTATTTGTTTAAATTTGTCCATATGGAAAAAAGTAAAAAATGGTCTTTAAATATAATTGTTTTACATATTTTGATCCTTATAATAATAAAATTATTTAATTTTTTAATTCAGCGTGCAATTGAAAACTAATATTGCGAAATAGGGTAAAATTGAAAACATTACGACATCGGGGTGGAATTGAAAACCAAAATAAAAAAATACTTTTACCCTTTTATTTATGGTAGATAATTGATGGTTTTTTCTAGGGTTGCTTAAACTTTAGGGTTTGTTTAGATTTACGATGGGTTTCGGATGCGGCGATGAACCGTTATTCGACGTAACCCAGTCATCTGCACCAAAGCCCTTGATTTGGCCATTGATCTTCATAACAAAAACTGTTGGAACAATTGCTGTTGAAACTTATAATTCTGAAAAGGCTGAGTCGCGGACTAGGTCGCTCTCTTTTAGACGTTTCGCGGCTCAGCTCGAAGGTGCAAAGCTGACGATCAACCACGTCGTCCCCAGGATAAAACAGCCGAACTACTGTCACCACTGCACTGTGATGACAGCTCAAAAACACTTATTCTGATTGCTCAAGATCGGAATTATAAACACTGATGTGTTTTTCTTTACTCAAGACTGAGCTCTGGTTTCTGGTGTTCTTCACAAATGAGAGGACTGCCTCTATTTATAGGAAAGTTGAGGGGGACAAAACATTAAAAGCCATTAAAACTGAAATCTGTTTTAATTAAAATAAAATCAGTCAAATAAAATTAAATGTGAGGGAGCTGATTCAGGGATAATGTTTAGTTGCAAAAAATTCAAATAAAAACGTTACAAAAAATTAGTGCTCGAACCGAACCAACCAACCAAACCAAACCAGGCCGGGCCGGCCGACCGGACGGACGGCGCGCGCGCGCGTGTGTGGTAAATCGGTAAGGATTTAACTCCTAACCCACTCACAAAACTGGGTACCCCTTGGGGCCCAAACCCAAGTGAGTAAACCACTCCATATAAACCCATGATAAGTCACACTCCTTACCAATGTGGGAATTAATGCACTTTCCTTATTTTGGATTTTTCACACTAAAGTGTGTTCACACACACTTATTTCAACAATCCCCCACTTGAAAAAATTTAAAATATCTCGAGCAATTTCTGTATCAATAAGATTGTGCATAAGCAAAAGTATCTTTCGATTTGAACTTTTGCGCAGTGAGTAGGATTCTGATTCAACAAGAGTGACTCGTAGTCTTGAACTCTATCTCGGACATCATACCACACACAACCTTTTCATTAAGTGTACTCAAATGCCCGTGCATTTATGGCCCTGCACGTCTATCCCAGTTTAGTGAATGCTCTAGAAATTTTTGCCTAAAAAACTTCATGGAAAGCGGCCCCACTTCCACATTCACAAAGGTGAAGCTATCAAGAGTACTCCTGTAGCTAGGTACTCCACTCCATATGGAGTATAGACTTCATTAAGAGATTCTATTAACTCATCCTCTAATCGCTTCAGGAATCAAGCTTTGATATTGCATGTTCTGGCTCATATCAATCATAACTTGTTATTACCCATTGAACCTATTTCTTGGGATCTCCAGTCAGTTAGGTCGGGTTACCATTATGAATGACTCATTCTATAGGCAATAGTCCCATTCCCTTGGAAGTTTTATGGACTTTCTCTCTAGCTAATCCTTTCGTCAAAGGATCTGCTAAGTTATCATCAGTGCGTACATGATCCACTCTAACAGCTCCTGTTGAGATAAATTCTCTAACAGTGCTGTGCTTACGACGTATCTGTCGTTTCTTACCGTTATAGTAACGGTTCTCAATTTTTGCAATAGCCGCGGTACTATCGCAATGGATCAACACAGCTGGTATCGGTCTTTCCCATAAAGGAATCTCAGCTAGCAGGCTTCTTAGCCATCCTGCTTCTTCACTAGCAGCAGCTAGTGCTATCATTTCTGACTCCATCGTAGATTGAGCCAAAATCGTCTGTTTCTTTGATTTCCAAGAAACAGCTCCACCAGCTATACTAAAGATATAGCCGCTCGTAGCTTTGGAATCATCTGACAATGTATTCCAATCTGCATCACTGTACCCTTCAAGTACAGCAGGATGCTTCTGATAATGTATTCCAAGATTCATAGTTCTCTTAAGGTATCTCATAACCCTTTCGATAGCATTCCAATGCTCAATACTTGGTCTACTAGTAAACCTGCACAGTAATCCAACGACATATGCTATGTCGGGTCTAGTACAATCAGTGGCATACCGAAGGCTGCCAATGATGCTCGCATAATCAGACTGTCGTACACTATCACCAGTGTTCTTAAAAAGTTTTACACTTGGATCATAAGGTGTACACGCAGGTTTACAGTCGAAGTAGTTATATTTCTTTAGAATCTTCTCAACATAGTGAGATTGATCTAAAGAAATTCCTTTTTCAGATCTAGTTATCTTTATGCCAAGAATGACATTCGCTTCACCTAGATCTTTCATATCAAAGTTGGCACCCAACATTGATTTCACAGCATTCACAACATGAATATTTGATCCAAAAATCAACAAGTCATCAACATATAAACATATGAAAGTACAAAGCTCATTCTCATATTTATAATATATACATTTGTCACTTTCATTCACTTTAAAGCCATTTGAGATGACAAGATTATCAAATTTCTCATGCCATTGCTTAGGTGCCTGTTTTAGACCATACAAGGATTTGTCTAACTTGCACACTTTCTGTTCCTGTCCATGTATCACAAAGCCTTCAGGTTGGTCCATGTAAATTTCTTCCTCCAATTCACCATTCAGAAAAGCAGTCTTAACATCCATTTGGTGTACTACCAAATCATAAAGTGCAGCGATCGAAATCAACACTCTAATGGATGTTATTCTAGTAACTGGTGAATAGGTATCAAAGAAATCAACGTTTTCACGTTGCAGATTTTCCATTATTGTAATAATCGTATAGATCATCACATAGAGCATTGAGTATGAAATTTTTGCACATGTAATCCATGTTCATCCAGTTTTGAATTTCTGCATTTTGTTTTTCTTTTTCTTCATCCGCAGCATCCTCATCAACCACTGGCATATCAGTGGTAAGCACAGCAGCAACTTTCTTCATTGTTAAGAAGAACTCAGTTTTTTGTCTCCACCGTTTGAAATGCAGACCTTCAAACCGGAATGGTTTGTTGGTATCAACGCCGGAGGAACCGAAGGCAGTGACCTCTTCAGAATTCATAGTAGCAATTGTTTAAGGGACACGTCTAAAAATTGTTGGAACAATTGCTGTTGAAACTTATAATTCTGAAAAGGCTGAGTCGCGGACTAGGTCGCTCTCTTTTAGACGTTTCGCGGCTCAGCTCGAAGGTGCAAAGCTGACGATCAACCACGTCGTCCCCAGGATAAAACAGCCGAACTACTGTCACCACTGCACTGTGATGACAGCTCAAAAACACTTATTCTGATTGCTCAAGATCGGAATTATAAACACTGATGTGTTTTTCTTTACTCAAGACTGAGCTCTGGTTTCTGGTGTTCTTCACAAATGAGAGGACTGCCTCTATTTATAGGAAAGTTGAGGGGGACAAAACATTAAAAGCCATTAAATTCAGGGATAATGTTTAGTTGCAAAAAATTCAAATAAAAACGTTACAAAAAATTAGTGCTCGAACCGAACCAACCAACCAAACCAAACCAGGCCAGGCCGGCCGACCGGACGGACGGCGCGCGCGTGTGGTAAATCGGTAAGGATTTAACTCCTAACCCACTCACAAAACTGGGTACCCCTTGGGGCCCAAACCCAAGTGAGTAAACCACTCCATATAAACCCATGATAAGTCACACTCCTTACCAATGTGGGAATTAATGCACTTTCCTTATTTTGGATTTTTCACACTAAAGTGTGTTCACACACACTTATTTTAACAATCCCCCACTTGAAAAATTTTAAAATATCTCGAGCAATTTCTGTATCAATAAGATTGTGCATAAGCAAAAGTATCTTTCGATTTGAACTTTTACGCAGTGAGTAGGATTCTGATTCAACAAGAGTGACTCGTAGTCTTGAACTCTATCTCGGACATCATACCACACACAACCTTTTCATTAAGTGTACTCAAATGCCCGTGCATTTATGGCCCTGCACGTCTATCCCAGTTTAGTGAATGCTCTAGAAATTTTTGCCTAAAAAACTTCATGGAAAGCGGCCCCACTTCCACATTCACAAAGGTGAAGCTATCAAGAGTACTCCTGTAGCTAGGTACTCCACTCCATATGGAGTATAGACTTCATTAAGAGATTCTATTAACTCATCCTCTAATCGCTTCAGGAATCAAGCTTTGATATTGCATGTTCTGGCTCATATCAATCATAACTTGTTATTACCCATTGAACCTATTTCTTGGGATCTCCAGTCAGTTAGGTCGGGTTACCATTATGAATGACTCATTCTATAGGCAATAGTCCCATTCCCTTGGAAGTTTTATGGACTTTCTCTCTAGCTAATCCTTTCGTCAAAGGATCTGCTAAGTTATCATCAGTGCGTACATGATCCACTCTAACAGCTCCTGTTGAGATAAATTCTCTAACAGTGCTGTGCTTACGACGTATCTGTCGTTTCTTACCGTTATAGTAACGGTTCTCAATTTTTGCAATAGCCGCGGTACTATCGCAATGGATCAACACAGCTGGTATCGGTCTTTCCCATAAAGGAATCTCAGCTAGCAGGCTTCTTAGCCATCCTGCTTCTTCACTAGCAGCAGCTAGTGCTATCATTTCTGACTCCATCGTAGATTGAGCCAAAATCGTCTGTTTCTTTGATTTCCAAGAAACAGCTCCACCAGCTATACTAAAGATATAGCCGCTCGTAGCTTTGGAATCATCTGACAATGTATTCCAATCTGCATCACTGTACCCTTCAAGTACAGCAGGATGCTTCTGATAATGTATTCCAAGATTCATAGTTCTCTTAAGGTATCTCATAACCCTTTCGATAGCATTCCAATGCTCAATACTTGGTCTACTAGTAAACCTGCACAGTAATCCAACGACATATGCTATGTCGGGTCTAGTACAATCAGTGGCATACCGAAGGCTGCCAATGATGCTCGCATAATCAGACTGTCGTACACTATCACCAGTGTTCTTAAAAAGTTTTACACTTGGATCATAAGGTGTACACGCAGGTTTACAGTCGAAGTAGTTATATTTCTTTAGAATCTTCTCAACATAGTGAGATTGATCTAAAGAAATTCCTTTTTCAGATCTAGTTATCTTTATGCCAAGAATGACATTCGCTTCACCTAGATCTTTCATATCAAAGTTGGCACCCAACATTGATTTCACAGCATTCACAACATGAATATTTGATCCAAAAATCAACAAGTCATCAACATATAAACATATGAAAGTACAAAGCTCATTCTCATATTTATAATATATACATTTGTCACTTTCATTCACTTTAAAGCCATTTGAGATGACAAGATTATCAAATTTCTCATGCCATTGCTTAGGTGCCTGTTTTAGACCATACAAGGATTTGTCTAACTTGCACACTTTCTGTTCCTGTCCATGTATCACAAAGCCTTCAGGTTGGTCCATGTAAATTTCTTCCTCCAATTCACCATTCAGAAAAGCAGTCTTAACATCCATTTGGTGTACTACCAAATCATAAAGTGCAGCGATCGAAATCAACACTCTAATGGATGTTATTCTAGTAACTGGTGAATAGGTATCAAAGAAATCAACGTTTTCACGTTGCAGATTTTCCATTATTGTAATAATCGTATAGATCATCACATAGAGCATTGAGTATGAAATTTTTGCACATGTAATCCATGTTCATCCAGTTTTGAATTTCTGCATTTTGTTTTTCTTTTTCTTCATCCGCAGCATCCTCATCAACCACTGGCATATCAGTGGTAAGCACAGCAGCAACTTTCTTCATTGTTAAGAAGAACTCAGTTTTTTGTCTCCACCGTTTGAAATGCAGACCTTCAAACCGGAATGGTTTGTTGGTATCAACGCCGGAGGAACCGAAGGCAGTGACCTCTTCAGAATTCATAGTAGCAATTGTTTAAGGGACACGTCTAAAAATTGTTGGAACAATTGCTGTTGAAACTTATAATTCTGAAAAGGCTGAGTCGCGGACTAGGTCGCTCTCTTTTAGACGTTTCGCGGCTCAGCTCGAAGGTGCAAAGCTGACGATCAACCACGTCGTCCCCAGGATAAAACAGCCGAACTACTGTCACCACTGCACTGTGATGACAGCTCAAAAACACTTATTCTGATTGCTCAAGATCGGAATTATAAACACTGATGTGTTTTTCTTTACTCAAGACTGAGCTCTGGTTTCTGGTGTTCTTCACAAATGAGAGGACTGCCTCTATTTATAGGAAAGTTGAGGGGGACAAAACATTAAAAGCCATTAAAACTGAAATCTGTTTTAATTAAAATAAAATCAGTCAAATAAAATTAAATGTGAGGGAGCTGATTCAGGGATAATGTTTAGTTGCAAAAAATTCAAATAAAAACGTTACAAAAAATTAGTGCTCGAACCGAACCAACCAACCAAACCAAACCAGGCCAGGCCGGCCGACCGGAAGGACGGCGCGCGCGCGCGCGTGTGGTAAATCGGTAAGGATTTAACTCCTAACCCACTCACAAAACTGGGTACCCCTTGGGGCCCAAACCCAAGTGAGTAAACCACTCCATATAAACCCATGATAAGTCACACTCCTTACCAATGTGGGAATTAATGCACTTTCCTTATTTTGGATTTTTCACACTAAAGTGTGTTCACACACACTTATTTCAACAATCCCCCACTTGAAAAATTTTAAAATATCTCGAGCAATTTCTGTATCAATAAGATTGTGCATAAGCAAAAGTATCTTTCGATTTGAACTTTTGCGTAGTGAGTAGGATTCTGATTCAACAAGAGTGACTCGTAGTCTTGAACTCTATCTCGGACATCATACCACACACAACCTTTTCATTAAGTGTACTCAAATGCCCGTGCATTTATGGCCCTGCACGTCTATCCCAGTTTAGTGAATGCTCTAGAAATTTTTGCCTAAAAAACTTCATGGAAAGCGGCCCCACTTCCACATTCACAAAGGTGAAGCTATCAAGAGTACTCCTGTAGCTAGGTACTCCACTCCATATGGAGTATAGACTTCATTAATAGATTCTATTAACTCATCCTCTAATCGCTTCAGGAATCAAGCTTCGATATTGCATGTTCTGGCTCATATCAATCATAACTTGTTATTACCCATTGAACCTATTTCTTGGGATCTCCAGTCAGTTAGGTCGGGTTACCATTATGAATGACTCATTCTATAGGCAATAGTCCCATTCCCTTGGAAGTTTTATGGACTTTCTCTCTAGCTAATCCTTTCGTCAAAGGATCTGCTAAGTTATCATCAGTGCGTACATGATCCACTCTAACAGCTCCTGTTGAGATAAATTCTCTAACAGTGCTGTGCTTACGACGTATCTGTCGTTTCTTACCGTTATAGTAACGGTTCTCAATTTTTGCAATAGCCGCGGTACTATCGCAATGGATCAACACAGCTGGTATCGGTCTTTCCCATAAAGGAATCTCAGCTAGCAGGCTTCTTAGCCATCCTGCTTCTTCACTAGCAGCAGCTAGTGCTATCATTTCTGACTCCATCGTAGATTGAGCCAAAATCGTCTGTTTCTTTGATTTCCAAGAAACAGCTCCACCAGCTATACTAAAGATATAGCCGCTCGTAGCTTTGGAATCATCTGACAATGTATTCCAATCTGCATCACTGTACCCTTCAAGTACAGCAGGATGCTTCTGATAATGTATTCCAAGATTCATAGTTCTCTTAAGGTATCTCATAACCCTTTCGATAGCATTCCAATGCTCAATACTTGGTCTACTAGTAAACCTGCACAGTAATCCAACGACATATGCTATGTCGGGTCTAGTACAATCAGTGGCATACCGAAGGCTGCCAATGATGCTCGCATAATCAGACTGTCGTACACTATCACCAGTGTTCTTAAAAAGTTTTACACTTGGATCATAAGGTGTACACGCAGGTTTACAGTCGAAGTAGTTATATTTCTTTAGAATCTTCTCAACATAGTGAGATTGATCTAAAGAAATTCCTTTTTCAGATCTAGTTATCTTTATGCCAAGAATGACATTCGCTTCACCTAGATCTTTCATATCAAAGTTGGCACCCAACATTGATTTCACAGCATTCACAACATGAATATTTGATCCAAAAATCAACAAGTCATCAACATATAAACATATGAAAGTACAAAGCTCATTCTCATATTTATAATATATACATTTGTCACTTTCATTCACTTTAAAGCCATTTGAGATGACAAGATTATCAAATTTCTCATGCCATTGCTTAGGTGCCTGTTTTAGACCATACAAGGATTTGTCTAACTTGCACACTTTCTGTTCCTGTCCATGTATCACAAAGCCTTCAGGTTGGTCCATGTAAATTTCTTCCTCCAATTCACCATTCAGAAAAGCAGTCTTAACATCCATTTGGTGTACTACCAAATCATAAAGTGCAGCGATCGAAATCAACACTCTAATGGATGTTATTCTAGTAACTGGTGAATAGGTATCAAAGAAATCAACGTTTTCACGTTGCAGATTTTCCATTATTGTAATAATCGTATAGATCATCACATAGAGCATTGAGTATGAAATTTTTGCACATGTAATCCATGTTCATCCAGTTTTGAATTTCTGCATTTTGTTTTTCTTTTTCTTCATCCGCAGCATCCTCATCAACCACTGGCATATCAGTGGTAAGCACAGCAGCAACTTTCTTCATTGTTAAGAAGAACTCAGTTTTTTGTCTCCACCGTTTGAAATGCAGACCTTCAAACCGGAATGGTTTGTTGGTATCAACGCCGGAGGAACCGAAGGCAGTGACCTCTTCAGAATTCATAGTAGCAATTGTTTAAGGGACACGTCTAAAAATTGTTG
Source organism: Mercurialis annua (assembly GCF_937616625.2). Lineage (NCBI taxonomy): Eukaryota > Viridiplantae > Streptophyta > Magnoliopsida > Malpighiales > Euphorbiaceae > Mercurialis > Mercurialis annua. Next base: position 3,957,137 of record NC_065577.1, read on the forward strand.
GAACAATTGCTGTTGAAACTTATAATTCTGAAAAGGCTGAGTCGCGGACTAGGTCGCTCTCTTTTAGACGTTTCGCGGCTCAGCTCGAAGGTGCAAAGCTGACGATCAACCACGTCGTCCCCAGGATAAAACAGCCGAACTACTGTCACCACTGCACTGTGATGACAGCTCAAAAACACTTATTCTGATTGCTCAAGATCGGAATTATAAACACTGATGTGTTTTTCTTTACTCAAGACTGAGCTCTGGTTTCTGGTGTTCTTCACAAATGAGAGGACTGCCTCTATTTATAGGAAAGTTGAGTGGGACAAAACATTAAAAGCCATTAAAACTGAAATCTGTTTTAATTAAAATAAAATCAGTCAAATAAAATTAAATGTGAGGGAGCTGATTCAGGGATAATGTTTAGTTGCAAAAAATTCAAATAAAAACGTTACAAAAAATTAGTGCTCGAACCAAACCAAACCAGGCCGGGCCGGCCGACCGGACGGACGGCGCGCGTGGTAAATCGGTAAGGATTTAACTCCTAACCCACTCACAAAACTGGGTACCCCTTGGGGCCCAAACCCAAGTGAGTAAACCACTCCATATAAACCCCTGCCTCTATTTATAGGAAAGTTGAGGGGGACAAAACATTAAAAGCCATTAAAACTGAAATCTGTTTTAATTAAAATAAAATCAGTCAAATAAAATTAAATGTGAGGGAGCTGATTCAGGGATAATGTTTAGTTGCAAAAAATTCAAATAAAAACGTTACAAAAAATTAGTGCTCGAACCAAACCAAACCAGGCCGGGCCGGCCGACCGGACGGACGGCGCGCGTGGTAAATCGGTAAGGATTTAACTCCTAACCCACTCACAAAACTGGGTACCCCTTGGGGCCCAAACCCAAGTGAGTAAACCACTCCATATAAACCCCTGCCTCTATTTATAGGAAAGTTGAGGGGGACAAAACATTAAAAGCCATTAAAACTGAAATCTGTTTTAATTAAAATAAAATCAGTCAAATAAAATTAAATGTGAGGGAGCTGATTCAGGGATAATGTTTAGTTGCAAAAAATTCAAATAAAAACGTTACAAAAAATTAGTGCTCGAACCAAACCAAACCAGGCCGGGCCGGCCGACCGGACGGACGGCGCGCGTGGTAAATCGGTAAGGATTTAACTCCTAACCCACTCACAAAACTGGGTACCCCTTGGGGCCCAAACCCAAGTGAGTAAACCACTCCATATAAACCCCTGCCTCTATTTATAGGAAAGTTGAGGGGGACAAAACATTAAAAGCCATTAAAACTGAAATCTGTTTTAATTAAAATAAAATCAGTCAAATAAAATTAAATGTGAGGGAGCTGATTCAGGGATAATGTTTAGTTGCAAAAAATTCAAATAAAAACGTTACAAAAAATTAGTGCTCGAACCAAACCAAACCAGGCCGGGCCGGCCGACCGGACGGACGGCGCGCGTGGTAAATCGGTAAGGATTTAACTCCTAACCCACTCACAAAACTGGGTACCCCTTGGGGCCCAAACCCAAGTGAGTAAACCACTCCATATAAACCCCTGCCTCTATTTATAGGAAAGTTGAGGGGGACAAAACATTAAAAGCCATTAAAACTGAAATCTGTTTTAATTAAAATAAAATCAGTCAAATAAAATTAAATGTGAGGGAGCTGATTCAGGGATAATGTTTAGTTGCAAAAAATTCAAATAAAAACGTTACAAAAAATTAGTGCTCGAACCAAACCAAACCAGGCCGGGCCGGCCGACCGGACGGACGGCGCGCGTGGTAAATCGGTAAGGATTTAACTCCTAACCCACTCACAAAACTGGGTACCCCTTGGGGCCCAAACCCAAGTGAGTAAACCACTCCATATAAACCCCTGCCTCTATTTATAGGAAAGTTGAGGGGGACAAAACATTAAAAGCCATTAAAACTGAAATCTGTTTTAATTAAAATAAAATCAGTCAAATAAAATTAAATGTGAGGGAGCTGATTCAGGGATAATGTTTAGTTGCAAAAAATTCAAATAAAAACGTTACAAAAAATTAGTGCTCGAACCAAACCAAACCAGGCCGGGCCGGCCGACCGGACGGACGGCGCGCGTGGTAAATCGGTAAGGATTTAACTCCTAACCCACTCACAAAACTGGGTACCCCTTGGGGCCCAAACCCAAGTGAGTAAACCACTCCATATAAACCCCTGCCTCTATTTATAGGAAAGTTGAGGGGGACAAAACATTAAAAGCCATTAAAACTGAAATCTGTTTTAATTAAAATAAAATCAGTCAAATAAAATTAAATGTGAGGGAGCTGATTCAGGGATAATGTTTAGTTGCAAAAAATTCAAATAAAAACGTTACAAAAAATTAGTGCTCGAACCAAACCAAACCAGGCCGGGCCGGCCGACCGGACGGACGGCGCGCGTGGTAAATCGGTAAGGATTTAACTCCTAACCCACTCACAAAACTGGGTACCCCTTGGGGCCCAAACCCAAGTGAGTAAACCACTCCATATAAACCCCTGCCTCTATTTATAGGAAAGTTGAGGGGGACAAAACATTAAAAGCCATTAAAACTGAAATCTGTTTTAATTAAAATAAAATCAGTCAAATAAAATTAAATGTGAGGGAGCTGATTCAGGGATAATGTTTAGTTGCAAAAAATTCAAATAAAAACGTTACAAAAAATTAGTGCTCGAACCAAACCAAACCAGGCCGGGCCGGCCGACCGGACGGACGGCGCGCGTGGTAAATCGGTAAGGATTTAACTCCTAACCCACTCACAAAACTGGGTACCCCTTGGGGCCCAAACCCAAGTGAGTAAACCACTCCATATAAACCCCTGCCTCTATTTATAGGAAAGTTGAGGGGGACAAAACATTAAAAGCCATTAAAACTGAAATCTGTTTTAATTAAAATAAAATCAGTCAAATAAAATTAAATGTGAGGGAGCTGATTCAGGGATAATGTTTAGTTGCAAAAAATTCAAATAAAAACGTTACAAAAAATTAGTGCTCGAACCAAACCAAACCAGGCCGGGCCGGCCGACCGGACGGACGGCGCGCGTGGTAAATCGGTAAGGATTTAACTCCTAACCCACTCACAAAACTGGGTACCCCTTGGGGCCCAAACCCAAGTGAGTAAACCACTCCATATAAACCCCTGCCTCTATTTATAGGAAAGTTGAGGGGGACAAAACATTAAAAGCCATTAAAACTGAAATCTGTTTTAATTAAAATAAAATCAGTCAAATAAAATTAAATGTGAGGGAGCTGATTCAGGGATAATGTTTAGTTGCAAAAAATTCAAATAAAAACGTTACAAAAAATTAGTGCTCGAACCAAACCAAACCAGGCCGGGCCGGCCGACCGGACGGACGGCGCGCGTGGTAAATCGGTAAGGATTTAACTCCTAACCCACTCACAAAACTGGGTACCCCTTGGGGCCCAAACCCAAGTGAGTAAACCACTCCATATAAACCCCTGCCTCTATTTATAGGAAAGTTGAGGGGGACAAAACATTAAAAGCCATTAAAACTGAAATCTGTTTTAATTAAAATAAAATCAGTCAAATAAAATTAAATGTGAGGGAGCTGATTCAGGGATAATGTTTAGTTGCAAAAAATTCAAATAAAAACGTTACAAAAAATTAGTGCTCGAACCAAACCAAACCAGGCCGGGCCGGCCGACCGGACGGACGGCGCGCGTGGTAAATCGGTAAGGATTTAACTCCTAACCCACTCACAAAACTGGGTACCCCTTGGGGCCCAAACCCAAGTGAGTAAACCACTCCATATAAACCCCTGCCTCTATTTATAGGAAAGTTGAGGGGGACAAAACATTAAAAGCCATTAAAACTGAAATCTGTTTTAATTAAAATAAAATCAGTCAAATAAAATTAAATGTGAGGGAGCTGATTCAGGGATAATGTTTAGTTGCAAAAAATTCAAATAAAAACGTTACAAAAAATTAGTGCTCGAACCAAACCAAACCAGGCCGGGCCGGCCGACCGGACGGACGGCGCGCGTGGTAAATCGGTAAGGATTTAACTCCTAACCCACTCACAAAACTGGGTACCCCTTGGGGCCCAAACCCAAGTGAGTAAACCACTCCATATAAACCCCTGCCTCTATTTATAGGAAAGTTGAGGGGGACAAAACATTAAAAGCCATTAAAACTGAAATCTGTTTTAATTAAAATAAAATCAGTCAAATAAAATTAAATGTGAGGGAGCTGATTCAGGGATAATGTTTAGTTGCAAAAAATTCAAATAAAAACGTTACAAAAAATTAGTGCTCGAACCAAACCAAACCAGGCCGGGCCGGCCGACCGGACGGACGGCGCGCGTGGTAAATCGGTAAGGATTTAACTCCTAACCCACTCACAAAACTGGGTACCCCTTGGGGCCCAAACCCAAGTGAGTAAACCACTCCATATAAACCCCTGCCTCTATTTATAGGAAAGTTGAGGGGGACAAAACATTAAAAGCCATTAAAACTGAAATCTGTTTTAATTAAAATAAAATCAGTCAAATAAAATTAAATGTGAGGGAGCTGATTCAGGGATAATGTTTAGTTGCAAAAAATTCAAATAAAAACGTTACAAAAAATTAGTGCTCGAACCAAACCAAACCAGGCCGGGCCGGCCGACCGGACGGACGGCGCGCGTGGTAAATCGGTAAGGATTTAACTCCTAACCCACTCACAAAACTGGGTACCCCTTGGGGCCCAAACCCAAGTGAGTAAACCACTCCATATAAACCCCTGCCTCTATTTATAGGAAAGTTGAGGGGGACAAAACATTAAAAGCCATTAAAACTGAAATCTGTTTTAATTAAAATAAAATCAGTCAAATAAAATTAAATGTGAGGGAGCTGATTCAGGGATAATGTTTAGTTGCAAAAAATTCAAATAAAAACGTTACAAAAAATTAGTGCTCGAACCAAACCAAACCAGGCCGGGCCGGCCGACCGGACGGACGGCGCGCGTGGTAAATCGGTAAGGATTTAACTCCTAACCCACTCACAAAACTGGGTACCCCTTGGGGCCCAAACCCAAGTGAGTAAACCACTCCATATAAACCCCTGCCTCTATTTATAGGAAAGTTGAGGGGGACAAAACATTAAAAGCCATTAAAACTGAAATCTGTTTTAATTAAAATAAAATCAGTCAAATAAAATTAAATGTGAGGGAGCTGATTCAGGGATAATGTTTAGTTGCAAAAAATTCAAATAAAAACGTTACAAAAAATTAGTGCTCGAACCAAACCAAACCAGGCCGGGCCGGCCGACCGGACGGACGGCGCGCGTGGTAAATCGGTAAGGATTTAACTCCTAACCCACTCACAAAACTGGGTACCCCTTGGGGCCCAAACCCAAGTGAGTAAACCACTCCATATAAACCCCTGCCTCTATTTATAGGAAAGTTGAGGGGGACAAAACATTAAAAGCCATTAAAACTGAAATCTGTTTTAATTAAAATAAAATCAGTCAAATAAAATTAAATGTGAGGGAGCTGATTCAGGGATAATGTTTAGTTGCAAAAAATTCAAATAAAAACGTTACAAAAAATTAGTGCTCGAACCAAACCAAACCAGGCCGGGCCGGCCGACCGGACGGACGGCGCGCGTGGTAAATCGGTAAGGATTTAACTCCTAACCCACTCACAAAACTGGGTACCCCTTGGGGCCCAAACCCAAGTGAGTAAACCACTCCATATAAACCCCTGCCTCTATTTATAGGAAAGTTGAGGGGGACAAAACATTAAAAGCCATTAAAACTGAAATCTGTTTTAATTAAAATAAAATCAGTCAAATAAAATTAAATGTGAGGGAGCTGATTCAGGGATAATGTTTAGTTGCAAAAAATTCAAATAAAAACGTTACAAAAAATTAGTGCTCGAACCAAACCAAACCAGGCCGGGCCGGCCGACCGGACGGACGGCGCGCGTGGTAAATCGGTAAGGATTTAACTCCTAACCCACTCACAAAACTGGGTACCCCTTGGGGCCCAAACCCAAGTGAGTAAACCACTCCATATAAACCCCTGCCTCTATTTATAGGAAAGTTGAGGGGGACAAAACATTAAAAGCCATTAAAACTGAAATTTGTTTTAATTAAAATAAAATCAGTCAAATAAAATTAAATGTGAGGGAGCTGATTCAGGGATAATGTTTAGTTGCAAAAAATTCAAATAAAAACGTTACAAAAAATTAGTGCTCGAACCGAACCAACCAAACCAGGCCAGGCCGGCCGACCGGACGGACGGCGCGCGTGGTAAATCGGTAAGGATTTAACTCCTAACCCACTCACAAAACTGGGTACCCCTTGGGGCCCAAACCCAAGTGAGTAAACCACTCCATATAAACCCATGATAAGTCACACTCCTTACCAATGTGGGAATTAATGCACTTTCCTTATTTTGGATTTTTCACACTAAAGTGTGTTCACACACACTTATTTCAACAAAAACAAGGTAATATTATTTGCTTTTTTAATTGCTGCATTCTGTAGATTTTCCTTATCAAATGTATCACATGAATTGCCTTATTTGGCATAATTCTATAAGTGATAAGTTATAGCCCAATATTTATCATAACTCTATCTATTGGTGGTTGCTGCAATGTCCTACTCTAAAAATACTTCAATTTTTCATATCTCTATTATTCTTTAAGTTGTGAAACTTTGTTTGAGTTGGAAAAATGCGCTCTTTAAAGCGCATTCTTTAAGTTGTGAATCTGAATATATATAGATTTCACATTGATATACACATACAACAGCTTCAAGGTACCTTTCGTTCATGTTCCAGGTCGAATCCGGATTGGATGTCTTCATGAAAGTCGTAGGTATTCGAGTTACCTTTCCAGGTTATTTGAATCGATGAAATCCAACGTAGTTACGAATTAAATACTCGGACTGGGTACATGCGAATTTCATAAAACTGCACACATGCAGCATCTTCAAGGGCACTTTCGTCACTTTTCCAGGTTAAATCCGGACTGGAAGTTTTAATGAAAGTTGTAAGTAGTCGAGTTAGCTTTCCATGGACGTCTGGATTAGTTAAATCAACGTCGGAAAAGCGAGTTATTATAAAAATACTCAGGTTGGTTTTCGAAAATATACTTCTATTCCCTTTCTATCGCTTGAATAGCTACCGATTACTAAAAAGTGAACTTCAAAATAATAAATTTCAGTTAAATAAAATAACGTGGAGAAATCGGACGCGTGTTGAATTATTCGGATAAAATAGATATTATAAATTAATAAAAAGGAGGTATATTTAAATTCACATTTAAAATAATTGAACATATAAATTAATAGAGATTGCTATGCTCCAAGAAATTCTTGCCGAACAAGTTCTAAGTGCTCCTCATGAGATTGATAAGAAGTTCGACGAAACTCGAAAGATTGATAAGAGTCTCCGGCTTGTTTTGCTGGGTGAACAAGTTTCTAATGATCCTTATGAGATTGATAAAAATCTTGATGAAAATGCAAAGAAGCTTGAGGAAGCTGGGAAGATTTTGAAAGGGGATACTCACAATTTACTTTTATTTACTGATGTTTGGGTTATTGATTCTGGAAGTCACTGTACTTTTCCAAAGTTGCGAAATGGTCACCGAACAATTTTTTGTTCCAAAATGGTCACTGTACTTTGTGATTAGTAACTTCCGGCGATCACTAAATGAAATCCGGTGACTGTTGTCCTATGTGGCTTGCCGGAAGCTGACTCACACCTTTCTTTTTACCGGAAAATGTTTAAAAAATTAGGGAAGAAGATGATGATGTAGAAAAATAAGAGTGATATCGACAATGACATGGCAAAGAGAAAGGTGTGAGTAAGCTTCCGGCAAGCCACGTAGGACAAAAGTCACCGGATTTCATTTGGTGATCGCCGGAAGTTACTAATCACAAAGTACAGTGACCATTTTGGAACAAAAAATTGTTCGGTGACCATTTTGAAACTTTGGAAAAGTACAATGATTTCCAAAATCAATAACCCACTGATGTTTAGTATTACTAAAGAACACATGCAGTTGGTAATTAGGTTACTTTTTGTTCGTGTACTCTGTAAATTATTAATCATAAGTTAATATAAAGAATTTCAATTGTATGGTTTAATTGATTATTTGTTTCTGGGTTTTAGATTTTCTATTTCATGGAAAATTCTACTTATCATTAGCTTTACTTGACAGGTTAACAAGAGAGGCCCTTTGCTTGGCAATCCAAACTCATTTTTCCATGTCAAAAAACCTTGCCGATGCGGCAAGACCTAATCGATAAAAAAATTCAAAGTTTTTCAACTTTTTCTCGCTAATTCTAATCAAAACTTTAAAATGTTTGTAATTTTAGCTAAATTTTCAAGTTATTAGATTCTACGTTAACATGGTTTTTTTGGCAGATAGATGACATATGTGACAAAATGTCTTCTATCAAATCGATTAGAGGCAAATTGGCTAAAATCATTGATTGTTTTTAAAATTGGGCTAAAACTAAAATTACAGTATGAAATAATGAGCTTATAATCAGAACCAATTTGTCTTAAAACATACATATATTATAAACATATGTTTTCTGTTCTAATAAATTATAAGAATAATATAGAGTAGGACATCACAAACAAAACATAAAAATAAAAATAGATATTATTACAACAATATAAGAATGACCAAAAATTTTATTACAGAAAAAATTAAAACAACAATGAGGCTGCATTATATTTTGAATTTATTTAGGATCTTTTTTGAAATGTAGATCAGTGTCAGATGTAGCTTCATTCTTCTGATTATGCTCCACAAATGGTGGCATTGAAGAAGCTTCATCATCGTTTGTGTCAATGCATCCTGGATCCATCTCCATGCAGCTATCAAACCAAGCCTCATCTTCTAATTTGACGGGTTGAATTAATTCATTGCTATTATAGAAACAAGAATCTTGTATCTGAGCTGGTGCATTGTAGCTACAATTATTGAAGTCCATGAAATAATTATCATGTGAAGGAGAAGGTAGCCACCCGTAATTATCAGCTGAATGTTGGACGTATTGTGGAACCGAAATATCATGTAAATACGGATTTATCCGTGGCGTAATTTGATGATCAACTGGTGCAAAATAATTTGTTGCAGCTGAATTTGAAGTGCATGCAACTATTTCATTGTTTTGTGGCATGGAATTTGTATTCTCTGCCTCTGCTCCATCTTTATCATCTTGCTTCTTTGCTTTCTTAGAATTATATATCTTGCATAGCACGTATTCGTCCAACTGATAAACAAAATAAAGACGAGCGAATTTAATATATATATCGACGGATATAACATTTAATATAACATGTCTGATAGCCACATTCACATGAACTAAATAAAATTATTAAAATGTATACGAATTAGTTCAAAAATTAATACGACTTACCTGCATATTGGTTCTGTCTTGGTGCGGGTGTTTGAAAGTATACTCATGCATTTTCCAAGTTGTTTTCCTGTAATCCACAGTATCCTTCCTCTTTTTTGTGAGAATTTGATTTTTGTTCTCATAATAATCAAGTTTCATCTTGAATCCTAAGGAGTTTGAAATAGGCTTTTGAGCTCCGCTCGCTTTCCAGAATCCGTTGCCAGCCGATCGATCGGGCCTCTCTCCGTTAGGATACTTCTTAGTTCTTGGTGAAAAGAAGTACCACTCTTTTTCTCTAATCATCGTATACCTCTCTATCGATCAAAAGAAAAACGAAATTAATGAATAGATGTATAGTAGAACCATGCAAATAAATGAAAAAATAAATATAAAACCATACTAACCGATGAGATTTTGAGGATGGTATTGGTAAATGTCTTCTACGTGAATAGGATTGGGAGGTAAGGGAAGACATTTGACTTTTAAATTTAAAAAATCAATTAAATCCTTGTCGGTCGGGTCGAACCGATAACAAGGAGGAACAAAGTATTGTTCTTCAAATTTATTTTGATCGTACCCTACATTAGAATCCATTATTAATTGTTGATCAATGAAGATCAAAGGTTTTCAACTTCAAGATTTGTTAGTCTTATATAAAAAAAAACGAAATAGATGACTGTGAATGATATTTATAATAAGGAACTAGGGTTAAGATATCTTAATCCTAGCAATATCATGATTTGTTTATTTTATCATCTTGTAATCCTAAATCCTAATGTATTTGCTTATTTTATCAACTTATAATCCTAAATCCTAATGTCATTTGGACATTAGATTTTATTAAACAAACGTTTCCGGTTACCTCAAACTAATCTTGGTATCAGTACATCAGATTTATATCCTCTTAAGAAAAGTACATCAGATATATACAGCTCACTTATATAGAGTTCCATCTTAACATATAGTACTATGTTATTTTTAATGGGGAATATGGTCATTTATGCCCTTAATGTTTGACTAAAAGATCAAATAAGCCGTCAAAGTCCGGAAAGATCCAAATATGTCCCTAATGTCTTAAAAAAATGAACAACTAGTCTCTCGATTTTGACGCATAAATTAATGAGACGCTATTGTAGAATCAGTTGTTTAAGAAGAAGTTGCTCGAAAATAAGCTGTAGTTGAGCTAAGTGGTTTTAGGGGCTTGATTGTCCAAATCGGGAGTTTGGTTGTTCATTTTTTAAGACGTGAGAGGTATATTTGGATCGTTTTGGACGTTGAGAGTTTACTTGATCATAAAGTTAAACTTTAGGGCTATAAATGACCTTTTTATCTTTTTAATGTAAAACCATGTGTTTCACATTTTAGAAACCGGGTAGAATTAATTCAGCTGAAACTTGGTAGAAGCTATAATTAATTCATCTGAATTTTAATTGAAGAATATCGATAGAATTAACAACAACGCAAATAATGTTTGGAGGTGAATAATAGAACAGATCATTGATAAAATTCTCGTAAATAATATGGCTGGTCACTTTTCAAAATTGGACGGTTTCGATCAACACATTAATCGAAACCGTCAAAATTGGACGGTTGGAATTATTTTTCATGCTAATCCACCTGTTAGTCGCGTTACTTGGCTCATTCATGATGTCCATGCAGTCAGTAATGTTGCTATGAATTAGCTTGCCAAAAATAAAATAAAAATAGATATTATTATGTATCAAAATCCTTGAGAGTATGCATGTTTTTTCAAGAATTGAAAACTTCAGCATATGTAAGATAAAGAGAATAAATGTTCCATGGAGATAAAAGAAATTAAGATTATATTTGAAAATGTACACTTGTTGAATACGTATGTGTTTGCACCAAAATTAAAAATATGGCCAAAAGGCCATAAAAGCCCATATTCTTTTAAAAGATATGAAAAAGCTACCGTGAATAATTGGCTAAGATTTGACTAAAGATAATTTCAGAGGTTTATTTTCAGAGGTTGATTAGTTTGACTCCAGAAGTTGATTTCCATAGGTTAATTTCTAGAGGTTAATTTCCAGAGGTTGATTTTCAGAGGTCGGCTCCAGGAGTTAATTTCTAAAAGTTGACTACTCCAGAAGTTTAATTTCAGAAGTTAATTTCCAGAAGTTAATTCCAAAGGTTGACTCAATCTATTTCAGAGGTTGATTTTAGATGATTGGTTTCAGAGGTTGATTCCAGAAGTTGACGAGTTATTCCTAGGAGTTTCAAAAGGCCTAAGTCCATTTTCAGAAGGTTAAGCCCATGTTTTAAATGGCCATTAAATTATATTTTAAATGGCCCATAAGCCCAAGAAGGTTATTTTCAGAAGATTAGAAGTCAAAAAGCACGAGCAAAAGCAACAAGACACGATTGGCAGTTTTTGAAGGTGGGAAAGAACGTGTGCAGTTGAAAGATGAAACAGCAGTTTTCAAGTGATAAAGTCTATAAATAGGACAAGAGCAGGAAGAGAAAACCCCCGATCAAATCCAACAAAAAACAGCCTAAAGGCAAAAACACTCAACACTTAGCATTCTCAGTTTTCTTCAATCAGTAAAGAACTTTACGATTGAACTTTGCAATTTCTACTCAAACACTTGTATTTTCATTTCATTCAATTAGTAAACACATTTACAATTGGATTCTTTGTTTTAGCATTACTTGATTGGAGTACTTGTTATAAGGTTAACTAAACCCCAATCGCTCGTTTAAGAAGTTAAGTTACATTTTGGAATCCGCTTCCTGGCACGCCCGCATTTCACACGCTTCTTGTTACAAACGCAAAACGCCAGTAACAGTATGTCTGCAAATCTAACTATAGAACGCCCAACTTAGTGGATTTCCGAATCCTGACTATGCTCCGTTTCAAAATCAACTTTTCAAAAGCTATATATCGGTAATATTGGTGAATTGTTGATTGATGTAATGATGATGAACAATAACCTAAGTTGCACGGAAACGGAAACGGAAACTGATACGGAAACGGCGAAACGGATTTTTCCAAGATATATATAGGAAACGGAAACGTGGGGGAAACGTGTAAATAGTAAAAATATAGGGGTATATTTATAAATATTAAAAGTTACACATTTATACAATATATATATATATATTAAATTTTACTTATAAAAAATTATTTTCATATAAATAAACTATTATAACAATTAATAAGATAAATTATTTGAATATATAACAAATATAACATATCAATAATTTCCATATTTATAAAGTCTGTAATTTGAATATATAATAAATTCCATAAATATAAAGTATATGGGTAATTGATTTGGTTTTCCATTTATAGGTAATTTTTTAGGGTCTTTTAACTATTTAAGAATTTTTTTTTTATATATAGGAAACGGGTTTCTTTTTAGGAAACAAGTTTCCAACTTTTAGTATTTATAGAAACGGGCCCGAAACGTTTCCGAAGAGTTTTTGAGAGTTTCCGAAACGGAAACGTTTCCGAAACGGGGAAACTCACCCTACAAAAGGTTTCCGTGCATCCTAGACAATAACTGCTAGCTATGGAAGTCAACAAGGCTTGTTTTATGTCTCTTGAAGCATATATGTTTGATCAAATAAATTGCATATTCTATAAGCTCTGTCTCACATGGTAACGTAAGATGTTCATTGCTAGGCAATCCAAACTCATCTTTTGCCAATAGCTCTCGAATTATTCCATTGTTTTGATACTCCAAAGGCAACAAAAAACGTTGAATCTGTACTAGTAGCAAGTAGCACTGGTTCGAGGTGATGTGATGCGTTTTCGGCTAATAAAAGCAAGTTTCTGCCATTTCTTTGCCAATTTCAGGAGTTTCTGGGAACTTATTATCTCGTAATTAGACAGTAAAATGAGTCAGAAAAAGTTTGAAGAAAAGGAAAAACTGCAAATCTGAATGGTAAGGTTGTGATGGTAGAATTAGGACAATGTAAATGAGTTGATTATATAGTGCATTGAGATCCCATGCTGGTAATGGAAGCAAAGCCATGCATAGAAATACAAAGTCAAAGCCATATATCATTTTATGCTTTTGAACCTCAAAAAGTATTATATAAAAAAAAATATTTTTGTTGTCCGAATTTAATGACTAATAATATTTTTTAAAGAATAATGAGTAAGCTTTATTCATGTTTTAAAAAACTGTTAGGGATTACTAAACTTTAGCCAAATTTTAAAAGAAAAGAATTTTCATTTGCTAATCACCAATTCGTACTTTAAGATTTGTGGAATAAAATTAGTGGCGTAAAGTGGACATTTTATTTATTAAAAGGTGATGTGGTTTGGATTGCGATCCCACATCACTTCTTTTGTTATATTTTATTAAAGTAGTAATCGTTGATCAACAATGTAGTTAAAGAAATAAATCAACTTTTCAAAAAACTACAAATCGGTAATTGGTGAATTGTTGATTGCTGTAATAATAATGAACAATATTGGGTTAATAGTTAGCTAAATTTTTAAAAGATTTAACTATAACTGAAAATAATATTTTATTAACCAAACTGACAAAATCGACCGAGTTACCTAATTAACCAAAAAATCGGTTTATTCGGTTTAACCAAATTTCCAACGACAAAAGCATGTATTACCTCAAATAAAACATTTGGTAATAAGTAAATATGAAAGTTCAATCATGTATATATTGTTTTATTAAATTTACCTTTTAGTTAGTAAGTACCGAGTTGAATTCTTCATACATAGATAGCTATATTTTTTTTTTTGATCATTTTTTTTAAAATGATCTTCAAATGAGATTGTGCTGCATTCAAAGCACATTATATCAGTCACAACTTCGGGGTAATGAAGAGAACATATTGAGTTTGACTTTATGGATATAATTGCAGATCATGGCCTACGAATTTAAATAATGAATATGAGACCAATATTATAAATAAAATGAGATGTGCATATCTATCTTTAAATCCTTGTCAAATATGACTTATTTGTGTAATAAAATAGGCGATGGTTTAGTATGTTACAATGTGAGATTTTTTTTTTTGAAAATAGATAAAATTTATCTTACAACACTTTTAAAAATTGCGTACACGAGTAATGTAATTGACTCGTGTTATATTTAAATTTATCATAATATTTGTTAATATAAATTTTATATAGACGATATTTAAATATTTATTATTAACATGTTGTTTAGCCCGGGCTGAAATTGGATTCTAGACCCGCCACTGACCGTACATTACATGTATGTCTACAAATCTATTTTTTTTTGCCAAAAATAGACCTACTTTACTTGTTAACGGGGTTAGCGGGAGTTAGTTGTGTTTATATATATATATATATATATATATATATATATATATATATATATATATATATATATATATATATATATATATATATATATTCCTTTTTTAAATCAATCTACTGACTGCTGAGGCCTAGGTCGAATCCAAGTGGATTGTTGATTGATATAATGATGACGTAGAGCAACTCCTAGCTATGGAAGCCAACAATGCTCAATGACGGAGGGGTTGCATAATGACCATGCCCCCCCTCCAATTTTTTGAAAATTTTAAAACATCTAAAGTCTTACATTTTATAATTTGGCCTTAAAAATTGTCTCTTTATATGATACATATTATAATTTGGCCCTTTTAATGTTAAAATCCTGATTTCGTTACTAACAATGCTTCTTCTATATCTCTTGCAGGCAGCCTTCTTCTTGATCAAAGAAGTTGAATAATTTATAAACTCGGCATCACATGGTAACGTAAGAGATCCATTGCTAGGCAATCCATATTTGCACCTTTGGAGTTCTATTGCACCCTCAAATACTTAATTGATCTCTTCTCCATTCAGAGAAAGTTTAAATAAATCATTCATTTTTTATTTTTTTTTGGGGAAAAGAGTTAGTACTTTATAAGAATTTTTATGAATTTTTTCAGAGCGGAAAAGAATTCAATTTGATTTTGAGGGTAGAATTGGAAACCAAATGTGTGAATTTGGGTGAGTTGGACAAGATTATAATGTCGGGGTGCAATTGAAACGAGGTTGAAAGGTGGAGGGTTTTTTAGTGATTAAACCTTTTAGATACAATTGAAATATAAAAAGGCAAATTAGGATAAAATTGGAGGTTTTTTCGATGTTAGGGTGCAATTGAAAAAAATAAATTAAAACGTGGTTTTTTTTTTAAGTAATTAGGCTTAGCTTTTCTGGTAAAAAAATGTATAATGATTTATAATAGTAGTCTGCATGGTGAACTATGTCTACAAATGTAACTCTACATATTCAAAAGCTAGAAATCGATAACTGGTGGATTGTCGTTTGATGCAATGACGATGAGAAGCAGCTGCAAGCTATAGAAGTCAGCAAGGCTTGTTCTACGTCTCTTGCAGCCTTCTTTTTTATCAAACAAATTGCATATTCCATTAGCTCTGCGTCACACGGTAATGTAAGAGGTCCATTGCTAGGCAATCCAAACTCGTCTTCCGCCATATCGAATAGCTCTCGAACTAGTTCGTTGTTAAGATACTCTAACGGCAACAAGAAACGCTTCTGATCAGCGGAGTAAACTACAAAATGACCTTTTTCGACTTTTGATGAACTAGTTGAATCCGTAGTAGCAATGGTTTGAGTTGATGTGATGCGTTTTCGGCTAATAGCGGCGAGTTTCCGCCATCTCTTTGCCAATTTAAGGAGATTCTTGGCACTTACCATCTTGTTAATTAATAAACTAATAAAAAAAGATTTGAATAAAAGAAAGAATTTGAGATGTAAATGATTAGTTTGTGATGGTAGAATTAAGGAATGTAAGTGAATTGATTATATAGTGGGTAAATTGAGATTAAATTGTAGAGCTGGAAATTGAAGCAAAGCCATGTGATGACATGTTTAGTTACATTAGACAATTAAGCAACCGAGTAGAACTTGTGGAGCATAGGAATGCCGTATCCATATCCTTGTGAGTCTCAAATTAATGACCACTAATCTTATCCAAAGTTTTAATCGCGTATTATCTTTTGTGTTAGTCACAACAGTGACGCAAATATGGTTGCGAGAAAAATAATGTATATACTATATGAGTGTGTCGACCTAATTGAGATGTTCAGATACATTTTCCGATTTTTCTACTCCAATTTTTGAATAAAATAAACCATTTAGATAGATAATGAGGAATTGAATATAAAATAAAGATTTCCGTTAGGTGATATAAAATAGAAAAAACATTTACAAAATTGATAAATTTACACCAAACAAAAATTTATGCCCGTTTGGTTCAAAAAAAATATAATTTGTATAAATTATATTTAGACATTTAAAAAATAAGGAATTAAATATAAAATATATTTTTATCCGTTAATGTAATTTAATGATAAATGGCTTAACCCATCTAGAGGCCCCTGTATTTTACATTTTTTTTCCGTAGGTCCTTATACTTCATTTTTGTATCATCTGATCCTTCTACTTACCTTTTTCCGATTTTCAGGTCCTTTTTGAGTTTTTTCCAGTCCCTCTACTTACAATTCTTTTTTCCTCCAGTCCCTCTACTTATAATCTTTTTTTCCTCCAGTCACACAAAAGGACTGGAAAAAACTCAAAAAGGACCTGAAAATAAAAAATAGGTAAATAGAGGGACCAAATAATACAAAAATGAAGTATAAGGACTTACGGAAAAAAAGTGTAAAGTACAGGGGCCTCTAGATGGGTTTGACCATGATAAATTAGTTCAATTGGAGGAAACTTGAGCAATTTACAATGTTTCTATGGTGAAACCACCAGGCATTGAATTTTGCCTTTCTTGTGAATGCCTTAAAGTATTTATAGTCTTAATTAAAGGCTCCGGATTTTTTTTTCTCAAAGGCTAAAAACTTTCATTGATAAAATAAAAATTACATAAAGAAATAGTTCTTCAACAAATTGAAAGAACTAATCTAGAATAATGATGAGAGTTGTTTGATACAGTAATCAAAAAGTTATCCAAATATATAAATATTGAGAATACGATCTTAAAACCGCTTGATTCTTGAAAGCTAGATCCGTTGAAAATTCATGTTTTCCGATCTTCGTCTGCAAAGAAATTCTAAAAAGATAAACTTTTACCTCACAACACCTTCAATCATCAAGAACATTCAACAAAAACTTCAACAAGTCTTAATAAAATTCTAGAACTAGAAAAATTTATAAATCTAAAAAGACATAAATATAAAGAAAGCAGTAGAGATAGTAATAATTTGGGCGGAGAGAAGATGATTTTCCGATTAAGATCGGAAATCACCTTCTCCCACCCTCCAAAAGATCAAATGAAAAAAAAAAATTAAAGAGAAGGGAGAGTTTTTTTCTTTTTTTTTAGGAATTTGCTTACGCCCAGGCTCCGGATTTCATCAGGAGTAAAACTCAAAAAACAAAGAACTATTTATTTAAACATTAAAAGAAAACTTCTAAAATGGTTTGCGAGTCTTCTCTCCGGAATAAGTGATAAATCGATTCTAATTACTAAATCTAAAATTTATTATTATGTTATCTAACACATTTTTCTGAAAATAAAAACAACCAATACATGAAAAATTAGATCTTTCAGAAAAAAAATGTAAATCTTAATTATTAAAAGATGAGTAAAAACTTAAATTGTTATCCTTTTAAATAGAGGCTGATGTTTTTTTTTTTGAAGATAATTATAGAAAAAAGAGAAAAAAATTGCTGGCGAAAATTGGGAAGAATGTAAAAATGAAAAAATAAAATAAAACAAGTATGTTTGCGAACTGAACTTCTAAGAGAGTATTTTTATAAATACTATTTGGTAAAATGACGTTTCCTAGGTATTCTATGATCATAATTTTTTCTTTTTAAAAAACTATTATGATCATTTTGAGGATAAAATGTTTTCTTCTTTAAGAAATACACACATATATAATAACTAATCAATTAAAACTAGTAAAGATTAAATAATAAAATTATAGTATATTTTAATAATTATATCTCATAAATATGATTTTATTTTTAATATAACTTCTATCATCTTTTTTTATATGTAATTATAACTTCTATCATCTCTAAAATATAGTTAAATTGAATATTACTTTTACAAATACTATTGCATTTTACTATTTTCATTATATTTTGAAAATACAATATTATCTATATTGAGCTTATAAGACAGGTTCTTGATGGCAGAAATCACATGGATATTCTGTTCAAATTGAATGGAAATATTGATAGCCTGGTTACAGTCCCAGTGGTACGTGGACTAAAATAAATGGTAGAATGGGTAATGATATAAATTAATTTATTTAAATATAATTTAGAAAAGTGAACAAATATCAAAATCATTCACCAAATCCTTCTCTATCGTCTCTATAAAACAATAACATTAATAATTAACTCTTCCCAATTTCCACTCATAATTAAAGCAGGTCTATTTTTAGTAAAAACGATAAAAAGAATAAATTATAAATGACAATTATGTTATTATATATTTTAAATAAATTCGTTCATTGATATAGTCAAAATCAGTTGCGTATCTGATATTAAAATTTATTTAAATCAAACACATCATTCATTATTTGTACCATGATTTTTAATGAACAACTGTGGACCATGTTGCTTTCATTCACGTCTATTAATTGTTTGAGTCCCAGGTTCCGTACACTGCTCTGCAATGACTAATAATGATGTAAAACAAATATAATTGAGATGATAAATAAAAAGAAAAGAGTGACTGTTTATACTATGTCGGCAGGATTTTTTTTAAAACGACAAAAAAAATTGGAAGGATGTTAACCTGCATAACCGCATAATATTTAGTTAGAGACTGAACTGAAAAAAATTCACTTACTAGATTCTAAATTTTTAATTTTTTATGGAACCGTTCTTTTATTTATATTATATTTCAACCAAAAATTTCTTAGGTAGCAACAGAAATTTGTGTGCTAACCCTACGTGTTTGTTACTGTAAAAGTTTATAATAATCTCACATATGAAGGAATAAAAATTTAGTTACCAACATATAATAAATGGGGTCACCGTTTTATAAAACATGTATACTTCGATTAATAATCGCATAACTTTAACCGGCCGATGGTTATACATGTGTAGAGATATAATCGAGTGGTATTATTCGTGAGTTGCTCTAAGTCGACTTGACAAATTTTCTATAATTTCTCCCATTTTTTGGAAGTTATTACGTGATTGTCAGTCCTAGATTATAATTAAAATAGAAAAACTAAAGGGATATGTAAAAAGATGATCAGATTTAAATGTATATTTGAAACTATTGAAAATATCAAAAGATTCATTGTAATTTGTAACATAAAATTACAGTTTTCATAATTGAAGTAAATAAAACTAACCATGATTAAAGCAAGTAAAAAGAACTAATTAACCATATATTAGACATGTGAATCTTGCGCCTCCTATAAGAAGGGTCTTTAGACCTATTCTTTTGATTCTAACAAAAGCTCAAATCTCACGCTTATTTATTTGCAGGAACACACTTGTCAAATTAAACTGATAAAAAAAAATGGTAGCATCAGAATCTCTTGTTCATGTGCTTCTTGTTTCGTTCCATGGTCAAGGCCATATCAACCCTTTACTCAGACTCGGCAAGCTACTCGCTTCAAAGGGCTTGCTCGTCACCTTTGCTGCAACCGAAAGAGTCGAAAAACAGATGCGAAATGCGAACAACGTCGTCGATAATGAATCCATACCGGTCATACCAGTCGGTGATGGTTTTATTCGGTTCGAATTCTTCAAAGAAAGATTAGAAGAAGATGATCCTAGACGCAGCGTTCTTGATTACATGGCTCAGCTCGAGCTTGTCGGGACAAAAGAAATTTCTGAAATGGTGATGAGAAACAAAGAAGAAGGAAGGCCGGTTTCTTGCTTGATAAATAACCCGTTTATTCCTTGGGTTTCTGATGTGGCTGAAAATTTTGGTATACCTTGTGCACTTCTCTGGATTCAATCTTGTGCTTCTTTTGCATCTTATTATCATTATTTTCATAGTCCTGCTCTTTTTCCTACTCAGGAAAATCCTCAAAACAACGTCGTTTTGCCTTGTATGCCTGTTCTAAAACATGATGAAATTCCAAGTTTCTTGCATCCTCTTACTCCTGTTCTTTTTTTGAGGAATGCATCTTTAGGTCAATTCAAGAATCTTGAAAAATCCTTCTGTGTTTTAATGGAAACTTTTCAAGAATTGGAGCATGACTTAATTGACTTCATGTCCAAGTTTTGTTCTATCAAGCCTGTTGGTCCTTTGTGTAAACACCCTAACCCTAATCTGAATAATACAGCCATCAATGGTGATATCTTGAAAGCTGATGATTGTATTCAATGGCTAGACACCAAGGAATCATCTTCTGTTGTTTATATTTCTTTTGGTACTGTTGTTTTGATAAATCAAGAACAGTTCAATGAGATTGCATATGGGATTTTAGATTCTCATGTTTCTTTCTTGTGGGCTATCAAACCGCCGCCCCCTGGTGAATCCGGTTCGAACGTGGCTCTTTTGCCTGAAGAGTTCTTGGAGAAAGCAGGAGATAGAGGGAAAATTGTGCAATGGAGTCCACAAGAAAAAGTACTAGCTCATGAATCGATTGCTTGTTTCGTGACGCATTGTGGATGGAACTCGACGATTGAAGCGTTATCATCCGGCGTGCCCGTGGTTTGTTACCCTCAATGGGGTGATCAAGTAACTGATGCTAAGTACTTGGTTGATGTGTTTAAGGTTGGTGTTAGAATGTGCCGTGGACTGGCTGAAAATAAGATGATTACGCGTGATGAAGTGAAGAAATGCTTGCTCGAGGCGACGGTGGGGCCACAGGCGGAGGAGATGAGGCGGAACGCCTTGAAATGGAAGGAAGCGGCGGAGGCAGGGGTGGCCGAAGGTGGTTCATCCGAACGGAATATACAAGAGTTTGTGGATGAAATTAAGGGTATGGGGAAGCGTTCACTAGTCGGCAACTAGGCCTTAAGTAAATGAAAAAATGAAATAGATTTTATTAGTTAAGGTGGTTAAATGCATGGTTGGTTCATTATGTTTTAAATTTATTTTAAGTTGAGATATAAATTTCAGGACATTAAGTTGGTGTTTGACAAGCTGTTGTGTTATCAGACTTGTTTCTGAGCTTGTTTTTTTTTTTTTTTGATATGGCTTATTGATACTTTTTTCAAGTCATGTGTTGGTCGAGCTATAATTTGGTTCTTGTTTTTGAGTACAGGATGTTTGCTATTTTGAAGCCAGTTTATTTAAACATTGTAAAGAATTACATCGAATGTTCATGGCTTACAGACTTAACTTATTTAATATAATTGTCAATGTTAAGTTGAGTTTTGAATGTTAACTTAGTTTTCAGTTTTAACTCAGTTTTTAATTTAGTTAATTTGCATAAAAGAATTCAAAATATTAAACCAGAAAGGTTCATTGATATTAAGAAGTCACACTTACAAACTAAAGCAACAAGTAATATAGGTTATGGTTATCACACTAAGAAACTAAAGCTAACACTAATAGCAAATTCAGCTTCACTTAATTACAAACTAAAGCAACATTATTAGCAATTACATCTTAATTGCCATAAATTGTTTGTTTCTTTTCCTGCATTTCATGATCTCTCAACAGCCCCATCATCACAATTCTATATTGTTCAGCAACAGGTGGATCAAACCGAATTTACCTGACAGTAACAATGTCACAATTCTTCAGAATCATTCTCCTCCAAGATATTTGTAATCTGTCCCTTCCTGACATTGATGCCAGCATTGATCTCCCCCTGAGCATGCCTATTCCTCAGCTCCGTGACCATACAGTATGGAAACAAAGGGACGGAATTCTAAGGGAAATATATTATTACAGGATTTTTTTTGAGGAATTTTATTAAAGGATTGGATTTAGAGGAATGAAAAAAAAAATAAGTCATTTTTAATTTAAAAATGAGTTGAAAACATTAAAAACAACTAAATATAAGTATTATATTATATTTTTTTCTATTTGAAAAAACACAAAAAAAAAAATCCTCCAGCCTTAAAAATATACAAATAAATTCTAAAAAATCCGACCAACCCCCCCGGCTACTGGAAAAGTTGTCGTTGCTGCTTCTCAAAGAAGGTGCAGCGGTAGCTCCTTTTCAGAGAAAGAGCTGCCGGTTGGATTACGAGTCTAAGTTTTTACAAAAAAAAATATATTTGGTTTACGACTTTTGATTTTAAAAAAAGATTAACTATTAATGTAAATTCAAATAAAAACAATTTATTACTTTTTGAATTTTTTTGAAAAGAAAGTATTTTTATACTATTAATAACATTAACATTTAATTAGAATATATACTAAAAATGAAAGATTATTTTAATTTTTTTATCAGATAAAAAGAAGTTAATTTAATATTTTGAGGTAGAGGTGAAACTTAAAAAACTCAAAAAAAATATGTTATGTATTTTTAGTTGTTATAAAACTAATTAGTGGAAGACATAATAAATTTAATGTAAATAAATAATAAGTTAAATTTAGTCTGTTAACTTACTTGACTTAACATTAAATGGTTGATGGAAATGAAAATGGAAGACCATTTTATTGTTAAATAAGAATGGCAAATTCTAAAATATAAATTATGACATGGAAAAATAAAAATATATTAAAGAAGGGGTATTTTATTAGTTTTTAATAATGTTAAGAACCATTTAAAAAAAATTGAGATGTAAGTTAAAAATCAAATCTAATATGAGATGATACATTGCAAGTGAGTGTTGGTCCGGATAGTCACACTCTTAAAAGTTAACACTAACACTTAATATTTAATCTATTACAATTTTACTTTTGATAAAAAAAAAATGATATATTTAAAAAATATTAATTTAATAGTTTTATCGAGAGTAACTTAAATTGGGTGATTGTGTTGAAATTCGGACGTACACATGTATATATCCAGTTTTGGTTTTAAACTTTTTTTTTATCTAATTAGTTGGAAGAATTAGTATTTTGCATGATATACAATACTAAGAGAAACAAGGATGATAAAGATAAGGCTTAATCACTAAAAAATGCCAAATCTATACATTTTGTGTCAATTATAGACAAACCTTTAAAAATCACCAGATTTAGCCAAATCTTATATGTTCTGTTTCTTTTTTAGCCATTTTTGAATCGAACTGGTTTTTCTGACATCGTGTCATCCACGTCACCGCCAACTAAGCAATTGGCTGGCATGTCAGCTGAAATATTTAAATAAGATTTGGCTATAGCTGACACAAAATGCATAGGTTTGGTATTTTTTAGGTGAATAAACCTAATTTTAAGTTCAAGCCAATTTTTAAATTTACTAATTAGTAAATTAATTACATCATTTATGAAATTTATATATATTTAAAAATAATTAATATTTCCTATTTAATACTAATTAAAATTAATTTAAATTTTTTAGTAGACCTAATTAAATTTATTAAATTTATATTATAATATATTTTAATGAATATGTAATTACAAAAATGAATCAATGTATTACTTAAGAATTAATGTTGAATTAAATTTGGTGAAAGGGTTTAATGTTCATGATGATTTTGAACTTGATTTTTTATTTTTAATGTTGTTAAGATCTTATTATGACTAGGTTTAGGTAATAAATAAAATAGTTATGTGTAAATTAAGATAAATTTTTGGCTATACCGAGTAAAATGAAATATGCATTTATGCTTATAAACATCATGTTATATATTGATTACAGCACAATGAGTTTCATTTTTTAAAGAAAAAAAATGAGAAAATAATTACACTCATCCTTTAAATAAGCAGTCTATTCAGTGATTATTTTTATGTTTATGTATGTATGGTTGAATTATTAACAATGTCGTATGTTTGTTGTGTATATTACTCTCAGATTGTTCGTCGAAAGACGAACAATTGGGTCTCAAACGGCGGCGGTGTCAAAGAACCGACGACTGGAATTTTTTTTTAAAAAAATTCAGATGAATATGACATTTTTTGTTTTTAATATAATTTAAATTAATTATATATCCATCAAATATGTAAAAAACAATTATTAGAATTATTTAAATTTAGTAAAAAAAATTAATTTTAATTAGCGTTAAATAAAAATATTATTTTTTAAATATATATAAATTTTATTATAATATAATTAATCATTTAATTATTTAATTTTAAAATTAGTTTTATTCACCAAAAAATACCAAACCTATGCATTTTGTGTCAGTTATAGCCAAACCTTATTTAAATATTTCAGCTGGCATGCCAGCCAATTGCTTAGTTGACGGTGACGTGGACGACGCGGTGTCAAAAAAACCGGTTCGATTAAAAAATGGCTAAAAAAGAAACAGAACATATAAGGTTTGGCTAAATCTGGTGATTTTAAAAGGTTGGCTATAATTGACACAAAACGTATAGGTTTGGTATTTTTTGGTGATTAAGCCTAAAGATAAAAATAAAGATAAAGATGAAGATAAATATGTTGTAGGAACATTAAACTGTATCGCCAATACTTATGTTGATACTTAACATGTTGATAATCAAAGTACCCAACTGTTTATCTTTATTCATAAGATGATTTCCTTGCTTGATTCACATGAGATTTTTTGGAATTAAACACCACCTTAATTAGTAACCCTAATTGAAGTGCACCAACCAAAAATATAAGATTTCTATTATTCTAGTTACATGTTAACTAAATCCTGTCAATTTGATCACTGCCTGCGGATAACACTACAACTACTGATACATATATGATAAACAGTAATAATGATAATCGCTTTCTAATTTTTTTCGTGCCATTAATACCGAAGCTGCAGAGATAATATTCTAATCTTGATAATAATCATCATCAAAATAATCATACTAGTAAAGAACCTGATTTAATAGATACATCTAAACTACCAGTTTTTCAATATGGTGTAAAGTTCTGAAGGAAGTTCACTAAGTTTAATAGAAAACTAACTTACTCATTAGAGTTCCAATATAAGTTTCTTTCATCTATAATCTTCCTATAATACCTAAATAATGTTATATTATATAGTTAGTTTTCTCCAATATTTCATAATTATTTTGTTTAAATCAAATTTTATAATAGTCATCATCAAAATTTATTATCAATCAACTACTTCTAAGCAAGTTTATCCTAAAATCATATTGTATAATGTTTAATTAATTTTACGCTCATCAAAATACATGTTGTCATGTGCTTTGAATGCAGCACAATCTCATTTGAAGATCATTTTAATATTTTTATGGCATTTCAATTGCATGATAATCATATAATAATTCAACAATATAACTATCTATGTATGAAGAATTCAACTCGGTAAGGTTAATTTAATAAAACAACATATATATGATTGAATTTTCATATTTATTTATTCCTAAATGTTTTATTTGAGGTAATATATGCTTTTATCTTTGAAAATTCAGTTAAACCGAATAAACTGATTTTTTGGTTAATTAGGTGATTCGATCGGTTTTGTCGGTTCGGTTAATAAAAAAATATTTTCAGTTATACTTAAATTTTTTAAAAATTTAGTTAACCATCAACCAAATAATTTTTACATATTTTCAATAATTACTATTAATATTTGTATTGGTTTATCTCAATCGACAGACTAACTCAGTTAATTTGGTTTTTTATATTTTTATGATATCGGATAATCCGTAAAATATAATTTTGATTAATTAGTTTAACTTAGTTTTATTAAAGGGTCTCACTTTAACTTAGTTTTATTAAGTTTATTGACCATTTAATAAATTTAACTTAAATAAATAATAAGTTAAATAATGACATATGTAAAGAGTCTCACTTTAACCCTTAAAGTCAAACCAAAAGAATAAATAATATTCTGAGATTGAGGTTGGCTCAATTATCATCTTAAAGTTGTCAAAAATGGTTGATATAACACCGAATGCTAACTCTCTGTTAATTTTTTTGTTCCATGGAATATAGGAAAAAAGTTTAAAAACATCCTTAATGTTCTTCTTCATTTAAATATTAATAATTAAATAATATTTAAAATTAAAATATTTATTAAAACAATCGAAACTCAATTAAGCACTTCGAACCAATCAAAATTCGATTAAAACGCCGATTTTTCTCCCGAATTTATTCTAAAACGAGTGGCCAGAAGAAATGGGGTCGTTTCATAATAGATTTGGGTGAAAATTGATGGTGATTTAAGAATATTTTAATTATTTTAGTTGATTGAATTAGGTTTAAATTGAATTTCGATTGATTTAATTGAAATTCAGTTTATTTAATTGAATTTCGAAGTGTTTCATTAAGTTTCGATTGTTTTAATAAATATTTTAATTTTATGTATTATTTAATTATATATATATATAAAAGAAGATGATAAAAATAGTTAAAACAATTCATAAATATAAAATTAGTAAGTATTTTAAAAACTAAGGATGTTTTAAAACTTTTTTCCTATATGATATGGATGGAAAAAAAATTAACCGAATAAACATTCGGTATTATGTGAACCATTTTGAACAACCTTAGGATGATAATTGAGTTAACCTCGAGGCTAATAATCACCCATGGCCCCTGAATTTTAGGGGTACGAGCGCTAAATCTCCTTATGTCTAAAAACAGGCGCTAAACTCCCTGATCTTTGTGCGGCGCTCACCATGGCCCTTTTGGACGAAAATACCCCTGGCGACGTCTTTTATTTGGCGGCTGTCTTTTAAAACAAAAAAAAATTGACAGAACCAAGTGTCAGATGACATGTCATCAAAAGACAAAAAAAATAAAAATACCCAAAAAAACCCCTAAATATAATACCCGATTAAATTAAAATACCCCTAAAATTCAACCCAAAAAAATCCAACCTAACTCAATCTAATTCAAAACATTTGGTCAACCCTCCACCACTGACCCGACCACAGCCACCACCACCGCCGCCGGAAAATTTTCCGGTCATCTTCTCTGATTCGAAGATGACCGGAAAATTTTCCGGCGGTGGTCGGGTGAGTCGGGTAGGGGTAATGGTCGGGTCATTGTTTTTTTCTAATTTAAATTAGGGGTATTTTGGGTGTTTGAAATTTTTAAGGCACTTTGTTGACGTGGTAGATGATGTGCCAGTTTCAGATTTTTTTTTAAAAAAATGTCGGTTGACCAGAAAAGACGGCGCTAGGGGTATTCTGGTCATATTTGGAGATTAGGGGGTTTTGTAAGCGCCGCCACAAAAATCAGGGGGTTTAGCGTCCGTTTTTAGACATCATGAGATTTAGTGCTCGTACCTTTAAAATTCAGGGGCCATGGGTGATTATTAGCCTAACCTCGACCTCATAATCTTACGTATTCTTTTGGTTTGACTCCATAGACTAAAGTGAGCCTTTTGCCATGATTTTATGATCAATTTATAGAATAAATAATGGAGTAAATAACAGAGCAACTCTATAAAAAAAGACACAAAAATCTGGCGATGGCGCCAGATTGAAAAATTCAAACATAAATACCTTAATAGCTTTTTTCCTCCGACATCAATGGTTCTATTCTAGTTCTGCTTCACTCTCAGGTAAATATCTGCCCAAAAATCTTATAATTTGAACTGGGTTCTTCCGATTTCTGTTTATTAACTGAAAATTGTCGGAAATTTAGGTTTTTACTGTTAGATAAAGAGAATCCCTGTTCTGTAATTTGCTTGTGAATGGTAATTTTTATGTAATTTGTTGTTTAATTTATATGCTATATTATTATAATTGAGAAGAAAGATCAGTAATTAGCCGAGTCAAGATCCAGTTTACGCATTTTATTTAAAGTACTGTAACAAATTAATGATAGATTGGTCGAAATTTATGTAAAAAATCTAAAGAAGCATCTGTACTAAATTTTGGAATTAGATCATCTACATTTTCAGTCTCGAACGTAGCTTTATAGTACCACAGATACTTCATTTGATCATCATTTTCCGTGTTTCGGAAACTGTGTCGAAAACTTGGTGTTTCGGACAGGAAACCTAACGTAAGAAACCTTAAAATAACGCTGTTTCACTGTGTCCAAGTGTCTTATTTCCCGTGTGTGTATATGTGTATGTTTGTTTCAATCTTTGATTTGCTTACATTCATAATTCAAATGATTTGATTTTGCTGTTTTAGTACTTTCTTTTTTTAGAGTAACATTTTTGAATTACTAATTTGAACTGGGAAATTTGTAGGAGACAAGGGGAAAATGGAGGAAGTTTTTAAATATATGGATAATGTCAGAGCAGAGATGGAGAAGCTTCAGGGTGAATACCAAACTAAAACTGAATCATTAGAGTGTTTAAAGAAGGCTCATGATGTGCTACTCGTTAAATTCGAAGAAGCTAAGCAACAGATTGAGAAGAGGCTTGTTTACTCGATTCCCAGTCTGACGAGATATCTGAAGCAAGGCTAATCATTAAAACCCATACATCTGGTTTGAATGAAAAGGATATGACTCTGAACCATTTGATTTATGAAAAGGAAAAACTCCTGGAAGATTGTCGAGAGGAGTTGCATAAACTGGAAGGTGAAAATAAAGAACTGTTATTGGCATTAGATGAAGCATCCTCAGAAAACAAAGAACTCAAGCAAATGCTTTCTGCAAGCAATGAAGAGATCACGGGTCTGAAAATGCGTTTACTGGAAACTGAGACGAAGAAAAAGTTCGAAGAATCTAACGAATTTGGAAAAATTGATGACGTAATCCTGAAATTGGAGGAAGGTAACAGAAATGTAAAGGAGCAGCTAAAATGGAAGCAGGAACAGTTTAACCATCTCGAAGACGCTCATGTAGAGCTCCAAGACGAATTTAAGTTGCAGAAGGAGGAGTGGGAAAAGGAGAAAGAAGTCCTACTTGAAGAAATTTTATCACTTCAGAAAACTAGTTTAAATCCTCAAATCAGAACAGTGGATGATCTTGAAACTCGACTAGACATGTGTAACCAAGATTTAGGTTTCGAAAAGAGTAAGAGAAAACTCTTGGAAGTTCAAGTGTCAGAACTGGAATACGAATTTGAAGATGTACTTTCGCAATATCTTGGAAATAAGTCAATCTTAGAAAACTCGAACCGCGAGACAGATGAACAGACGTCATTGGATATAGAGGTAAAGGACGAGGCTTGTCTTCAAGATTCTCAAGAAGCTATAATTTGGAAGCCTGGTGTTATGTTACTGGCATCTTTTCGCAAGAAGATTCAAGATTTACAGCATGGGCATTCTGACTGTTTCAGAAACATCAATGCAAGAGAATCTAGATGGAGTACTCAAATTGAACAGTTGAAATGGGAGTTAAAGAACTGTGAATGTGAAATTGAGAGGAAACAACAACAAATGCAGGAGGTTCAGTATTTACATATGCAGGAAAATTGCTTGATAATTCTGATTTTACAGTCAGAATTCTCAGAGGCTTATGCAACTTTACTGAACGAAAAAAATCGATTGGAGCTGCTCGACAAAGAGAACCAAGATAAGATTGATCTTCTCGTTTCGCAATTGGAGGTGTCAAACTGTGCTCTTATGAGAACTTATGACTATCTGGAGGTTTATACGGCAGAAATATCATCCTTTCTGGAGAAGATAGAGTCATTGGATCATGCGGAATTGCAGTCGAAAGAAGCGTTACAGCTTCATGAAATAGCAGAAGTTAAATTGTTGGGAACTGAAGTGATAAGACAATTCCAGAATGAGCAGAAAAGCATTGAGAGTCAGGTTAAAAACCCTGAGAACCAATATGAAGATGAGGTGGATATGTTAGCTCTTGTTGAGCAAGTATGTGATCGGATGGATGTGTTCTGTAATGAAGATGTTAAACTGGTGGATTTTCTGGAGAAGATATTGCAGTTTGTAGAGGAGTTTAGACCTGAAATGGGTTTGAAATCAAGTGATGAGCTCTATAATTAAACTTAAGATACAGCAGCCAACCGGCGTATGCAAATACGGAAGCAAACATAATAATCGAAAGGAACCGGGAAACTTTGATTCGACCTGGTTTGAAATTATAAAAAGATTTGGTTTACACTCTGGACTCCAGTGAACCACAATGTCATCCTGGTTCCACAAAATTAGGTCTTAGTCGTGTGTCTTATGTTTTGTGTTTGTTGGTGTTCTCTATAAAATGTATATGAAAGTAATACACATATATGTTGTTTTATACAAACCCATTTTTTAAATTTCTATGAATGTAAAAGTGTTAATATAAGAATCAAAGTTAATGCTTACAGATGCATTTCTTCTATGTTTGCATAATTTTTCTGTTGAATGCAGTTGTGTATGCTTGTACTCGGTGACGGATGTACAAATTCAAAAGAGTATAGTAAAACAAATTTAAAATTTAATAACATATTTATAATAAAAAAAGATAAAAATAATTTATCAGTAGTAATAGTGTAGATAGCTGCATCTGCTGCTGTTACAATACAAGATGCAGATTTAGCAATCAAATCATATATTGAATTCTATAAGCATATACCAGATCAAAACATTACAAAGGGTATTATCTTGGTTTAATTGATGCAGTAATAAATTTTGATATATGTAATGGTCAAAAGGAGACCATGATTAGTTTTAACTTCCAATTCATTAAATCTTTAAACCAAAATTTAAGCATTCATCTAAAACTCAATCTTGTTCTTTCTTCTCGGACGATTTTGAGGTTTGTGAAAATTTCCACCATCTTTGCTTGTTCTTCTCAACTGCTTCGACATTTTGAGAGAATTTGGTGAGCCCCTGTCTCAATGCTCCCAGATTAACCCCATTACCTACTCGGATGCTCGTTACTCCCATTTTTGAAACCTGAAGTTCAAATAGACAATATTTCATTTCGTCAAGTGATATTTCAGACTATGTTGCACGAAAACTTGTTGAGTGCGGCATTTCAGCTTTTCGTTTCTGTTTCCGAGGAAACGGAAACACTTCTGAAACTGAAACTGAAACAAAACCTTTTTTGTAACATATTCTTGGAAAAACAGTGAATTCGTTGTTTTTTTATATCAGCGTTTCCCGTTTCAGTGCAGCATAGGTGAATGAAAAGAGATGTCAAAAAGTTACCGTTTGGATGTTCCTATCTTCATCATCAAAAAAGAGCATGGAGTTAAAGGGCACGCTGGTCCTTGTATGAATCTTCTGGAAATGCTCAGTCTTATGAGTCCAGCTTGAAAATATCTCCTGAAAAAATTACAATGACAATCAGTCACTGTGAGATCCACGGAAATATAAATTCCGAATCTGTTGTCTTATTAAACTAACCAGGAATGTTCTGATCAAAAGATGAGTCAACATAAATGCAATAGCGTGAAAAGTTTCTCATAGATTTAATTTGATGACATCCGGAAACCAATAACCGTGACTTTGAACAAGAAGATGTTCATCTCTTAATATGATCTTAAACGAACTTGATATTAATTCTAGTGTTACTTTATCTTTTGCTGTTTCTGTAGCATCCCTTGAATACAAGTTGTAATAGCCCTTCGTGAAAATTTATTGAATTGCAATTCATTTTCATTTTTGAAACTCCGAAGTTACATTTATAACCTATTCTTGTAAAATATATAATTTTCCCGTATTTCATTTTAACATTTTTTATTTCAGCATTTCCATTTCCGTACAACATAGTTCACAGAACAAACAAAACAAGGAAAAAGAAAACATGGTTGTCGAGTTACCTGGGTTACAAACATTGAATCTATGCTCAACTTCCCAAGAAATGTTTTTGCAATATCCATGGTTGGTGATCGAGAAGCAATAGCCATGTCAATTCCCTTGTCTTTGAGTGCATATAGTATGCCTTTGGCATGGGGATACAAAGATGGCATTTCATGTTTTGAACGGCATTCACTGCGAAAAAACCGAATACAAAACTTACTTTAGATCTCAAGAAATATAGGCTTGTTAGGAAGGAATACCAATGGGGTAACAAAATCGAAGCTTCGACATAGAAATAAACAACACATGCTCATCTCATCTACAAAACTACACAAATCAAGCAGTCAACTGAATTCATATACATCCTCAAAAAAAAGTTTTGAGGCAGCATTCGTCCATCTTCTGGTCATACTAACTAAAACTACAATATAAAGCATTGCAATGGTAATAACTAGCAAAGATAAGTTTAAATATAATCTTCAAACTTATACTCTTGCATTCCAAATTGATCAGACAGTTTAGAACAAAGACGCGTGTTAAGAAATTTAACTTATTCAAGTAAATAAGCTAATTTATAAATAGGTCTAATGGTGCCTAAAATCCAAACCTTTTTGACTTTTTGAAAAATTATCCAGACCTTTCATTGTAAATTAAATTTATCAGTTTGGTCAATTCGTTCGAAATCTATCCAATTTTCAAAAATTAGTTTATGTGAATCATGTGATATTCCAATCGGCAATCTTTCTTCTTTCCAAACTATATTTTAAAAATTATAGATTCAATTGCCACGTAGCACATTTAAATAAATTTTGAAAAATTGAATAAATTTCCAGCAAATTCGTCAAATTTCGATAACTTAAGGACACTAAAAAGCTCTAGATAAATTCCCAAAAATCGAAAAGTTTCGCAACATTAGTCAAAAAAATACCATAATTTATCCGTGACTGTGTGCACTTGAAACTAGTATTGAACATTAAATTTACTAATAACCCAAAATCGAGAATCATCACACATTCAACTAAACAGCAAAAATAAGAACCCACTAAACAAAATTTTAAAATAATGATACCCATGAGTCCTTAAGAACCAATCAAATTGACAAAACATAAAAATTAAACCTCAATTAAAATTAAAATGGAGAAAGAAAAAAGGCAACTTTTTGGGGATTATAGAGGGATAAAAAAATACCAGTAGAAGGGCCAGAGAGTGTAATCAAGATCAAAGACAACTAATTTGGGTAGCAATTGGAACATTCCAATTATTTGTAAAGCTTCTTCTTTCACTTTCAAGTCTGCCATGGCTACTTTTTTCTGATTCTTTGATTGGTTGCAGTTTAAGGAAATGCATTGGGAAAAGGGTCATTTATGCCCTTAAGGTTTGCCTCCAGGATCAAGCAAGCCCTCAACGTCCGGAAAGGTTCAAATATGCCCTCAACGTCTTGAAAAATGAACAATAAGGCCTTCCAATTTTAACAATCAGGCCCCCAACGTTTCATTTATAAGTCAAAATGAGGGCTTGGTTGTTCACTTTTTAAGACGTTGGGGGCATATGTGAACCTTTTTAAACGTTGAGGGCTTGCTTGATCCTTGAGGTAAACGTTAGGGGCATAAATAACCCTTTTCCCAAAT
Organism: Mercurialis annua; assembly: GCF_937616625.2. Classification (NCBI taxonomy): domain Eukaryota; kingdom Viridiplantae; phylum Streptophyta; class Magnoliopsida; order Malpighiales; family Euphorbiaceae; genus Mercurialis; species Mercurialis annua. Next base: position 3,990,705 of record NC_065577.1, read on the forward strand.
GCATTAGATATAAAGGTTTTGTTTTTGTTTATTTTATTTTTTTAACTTTTGAAAAATGACATACCATGATACCACAAAGACACGTTTTCAGGTGGAGAGAAAATAAGAATTATAAAATTATATATAACTTTTTTTATATATATAATTTAGGGAGGAGTAGCGTTTGTGGGAGGAATCGAACCCACGACCTAACAGTTTGCTGCTCAGCGCTTATACCATTTGAACTATAACTCACGGTAAATATATACTCCCTCTGTCTCACTTAAGAAGTCCTATTTACTTTTACACACAGATTAAGAAAATATTTATTATTTTTGTCTTTTCATGTTTTTTCATGTTTTGCCTCTATTAATTATAGTGAAATTTTTCATATTATTCTTTTATTATGACTAAAATAAAGGTAAAACATGATATTTAATAGAAAAACATTCCAAAAATAATAATGGGACTTTTTAAATGGGACATTCCAAAATAGAATATGGGACTTCTTAAACGGAAAACGAAAAAAATACGAAATGGGAAAAAGTCTTTTTTTTAAATAGAAGGCATGAAATATGGAGAAAATATGTAAATAATAAAAAATATATAAATAAATTTATTATATATTAAAAAAATTATTTATATATTTATGATAATATTAAAATAAATTATTTAGCTACACTCATAATTTAAATTCGAACCATCAATAAATTATATATCTATAAAATTTACAGTTATAATTAGACTGAATGATAATAAAAAGACCAAATATTTATAAATTATATTTATATCTAAATCTTTTAAAAGTGTTCATATCATTTCGAAATACGAACTTTTGTTTTAAAAATGTTCAACTACTTAAAGGCACAAAGAACGGAGTTCGTCTCTCAGATGAACAAATGGGCATTTTTGAAACAAAAACATATTTTTTGGGACAATATAGACACTTTTAAAAGATTTAGACATAAATGACATTTTTTATAAACATTTGGCCTTTTTTGATCGTTTGGCCTCATAATTAAAGTTAGGATTATGATTATTTTCAAATTGATTGGACATGACTTATAATATTTAATCAATCTACATTATTCATTATAAAATAAATAATTCTAATAAAAAAAATGTAAACTATATTAAGTTGATTTATACACTATTCATTTTATAACGGAGAGTATATATTGATCATTGTTCAAATAAATTGAAAGGACATAAATCCTTGAAATTAATATTGTAAAATATAATTTAATATAATAAAAAATTAATACATTGTTGATAAAATAACAAAATTTATGGATGATTGATTATAATTATAAACATGTAGTTTATGGTTTTTTTATATTTATTATAGCAGAAGATACAAAAAAAAAACCTCGATTTTTTTTAAAAGTACAGATCAGCCCTTTTATTTTTTAGAACATAATTAAACTCTCGTGTTTTTAAAATCGAACAATTAAACCTTGTTGTTTTAAAATTGAACAAATAAAACTTTTTAGTTTATTTATGAAACACTTACCCCTTCAATTTTTTGATAAATATTGTAAACATTAAAATTATTTTCGAATATTTTTCCTATATGATTATGAGAGACGTATAAACCATTAACGAGTGTTTCTAATTGTGTAGGACGAAAGGGGTTATTATTATTTTTGATGAAAAAGTGGTTATTTGTTTTATTTGAAAACTAAATTATATTTAAAAAAATAAAAAAACTGATATATATTTTTATAAAAGTTGCGAGGGTTTTTATTTTTACCTTTTGCCTTTATTATAATTATGTTGAAATGTTTTGTATTAGTTTTCAAGAATTTGCAGTTTCTCAGAAAGGTACGCAGTTTTGTTAAAGTGTCCATGTTTCGTACTATACTAATTGTATGGAATATTACTTTTGTTTACTTTTTTTTTATTACAATAAAGAAAAGTTCAAAACACTTAGTGTCTTTTTTTTTGACAATTGATAACCGGGGAAGGGGATCCACTGAATACTTATACCATTTGAGTTATAGCTTATTGGTAACTCTTAATGTAAGGAATAGAATGGTCAATTTTATTTTTTGTTCAATAGGGGGAATCTTCTTGTTGATATGTAAAGGAAAAATCTTCAGTTAATTCAATTTTTTATTAGAAAAAGTCAGATTAATGTACGTTTTTGATATGTGGCTATGATGCATTTTTCTTTTTGAAATTAAAAAATAAATTATATAAGTACATTTAAGATATATTCTTACTTTTATAAATAATTTGATGACCAAAAGATAATGGTTTTATTTAATAATTTTATCATATTAAACTGTTTAACTTTACGCCTACCAATTTGAAAATAACACTACCAGTTAAGTTAATTTACATTTTATCTATCAAAATTAATCTTTGAATTCATATTTAAATGAATTTAAGAGGATATTTTTTATAATGTTTATACTAATTAGCCAATGGGCAAGAATAAATTACTATCTAAATCAAAAGAAATCATATCTAATTTAAGAATTCTATATCCTGAATATTTGTCAGCATAAGTCCATGTAGAAGGAAACTGTTCCTTCCAATTAGAGGTGGTCATAGGCTGGATCAGCCCGTGAACCAGCCCGGAACCGAAAGGGTTTAACCTGGCCTGGAACCGGTCAAAGCCAGAACCGGATTAAAACCGGCCCGGAACCGTACAAAGGGAGGTTCCGGGCCGGTTCTAGATTTGTTGAACCGTAAACCGGCGGTTCCGGATCGGAACCGGCGGTTCAAGAGTCGAATCCGTTGATAAAAAAATATATATTATATATTACATATTTATCTTTCATATAATATATTTACTTTTGCAATAAAATATATGTTATATTTGTTTTAGTTATATTTTTAGTTAATATTTTAATTTAAAAAGAAAATCTTTATTTTCTTGTAATACTATCTCCGTGAGTTAATTTATTGTTAAATTACATTTTTTAGTAATTAAATTTTATTTTTATTTTTAAATTTTTTTTCTAAACCGGAACCGTCCAATTCCGAACCGTCTCTTAAGCGGTCGGGCCGGTTCCACTTTTTCTTGAACCGTGACCCGGCGGTTCCAAACCGAAACCGCTGGGTTATGAACCGTGGCCACCTCTACTTCCAATTAAATGTAAACTTGTTTTATACAAAACAAATCCATCTACATAGAGAAATTTTCAATCAATGGTAACCTACATTAGCTAGACAACGAGTGAACTTTCCAACCAATTCATCCCGTAGTAGCAGCAAACCTTTTGTTCATCCACATATCAGAATTAAATGTAATCAATACGGAAAGGAGGTCGACATGCCACTCTCCGCGAACAAACAATAAAATAACTACATTAGCTAGACCACGAGAAATTACATTCGCTGACCATTTTACAAAAGCAACCTAACAATCGTATAAAACATTTAATTGATGTTATAGAAATAATAAAAAAAAAATGTTCAGAATTTATCATATATGTATATCATTGAACAAGAGAGCAGCCTAGTTTTGATAAACCGAATTTCAGCAGAGTTATCACAATCAACATCGAAACTGAAACCTATCTACATAACAACAAAAGGAACCTGAAAAACATTTTTCATTAACAAAGTGTTTCTTCAGTTACTTTCGCAAAAAGAAGACCTATCTAGGGTATATCCCCATCACATCGAAAATTAAAAGCACCAACGTATTACTTTTTCCATTTTCTCTAACTATCATGATTTCTATTCTGTTTTCCCCAGTAAGTTGCAAGTTATATTTTTCTTTTTCTTTCCTAACTACAAATGCCTTCTCAAAATATATATATTTGGCATAGAATTGCTACTTACAGGCTTACCGTGCACTCTTCAACCCTTTCTGCATCCGGTTCACCTGATTCCGACATCAAATTCTCATTGATCATCGGAACAGTATCTTTTCTGACTATCTCATCCATCGGGCTAAACTCTTCGTCATTTCCGTTTTGCACATGGTCAGCTTCTTGAGAGTCGTCAACAATGAGAGTTTCAAGGTCGTCAAATGGAGCTGAAAGCTCATCATGTCTGCTTTCTTCTTTTGGATGACCAAGTTCATGAAATCCGTCATCTAATCCTATTTCCGATGATTTCTGAGACTCGCAGCTAGATCTTACCCAGGATGAGTCATCATCGGAGACGTCATCATCGTACATTTCCTCAGACTGTGGAGAAGACCTGAAATCTCTACCAAAACATTTTGTTGTATATTCTGTTTTTGTCTCTGCATTCTGACGATAATAATCAGAGTCTGAAGATGAATCCAAGATTTCTTCAACTATATCCTCTGCCTCCTGTTATCGGACATGATGTAAAAGTTCAACTAGTCTTATATAATTTTCAAATAGGACCGAGATACAAGTCAAGCAAAAGGCAAATTACAGTTTCTTTAACTATGCCAAAAGTTATAGCAAAAAGTGGAAGATTCTGACCCCATGCTTAACCATCACATCTGTTCTTTATATTTACGCAACGCAAATAAACAATCAAATTAAGGAAAAAAAAATAGAGTAAAACATGAGTATAAATATCCTGCAAGTCTCAGCATTGTAAGCAAGTTCAGCATTAATTCAGCAATAAACCATCATTAAGTGAACAAAGCTTCACTTCAGTGCTTCGATATAATCAACTTAGATGCAAAAATCTATGTAAAAGTGTTGAAGACTAAATTAAATATTCTAAATCAACTAAAAAATAAGAGTTGAATTAAACCAATTAAGCAAGGGGTTTTCAAGAAGGAGTTGTTTATTATGATAAGACACAAGTATTACCTCTATTGGCGACATATAACTTAATCGACGAGCATCCATGAGTGAGTAATTTCCACGGGAGAAAGATTTCTTACTAGACCCTGGATTGAACATCTCCGGGGAATCCAATCCCGAATTTTCAATTTCTTGCTGCACCAGTCTCTGAGACGATACCAGTGGAGGTGAAATCTCCAGTCCCAGTTCAGTATATGAACTAAAAGAATTGCGTCCATACATTTTCACTGAACTGCAGGTCTCCTCAAGAAATTGCATTCCAGTTTCCATTCCAACTTTCTCGAAAAGTTGAGAACAAGGATGTTCAACAGAACATTCCACTCGAGGAACTTTCTTAGCTCGATCTTCAAGAATTTCGCTAATCAACTTCTGGATGTGTTTTCGTTTCAGAGAAGCCTCATGAGGTATAAACCAATTCCTATTAAGCTGTGCACAGATTAAAACTCATCCATAACTTAATGTATTCCTAACAAGTGCAAATAACGAATGAGAAAGCAGTGCCGATACAAACTTAACAGATTGACAATTTGTTTAATAGTAGAAGCAAATAACTTTCAGCAATAAAAGAATTTTCATTAAAAGTGTCTGAAATCAAAGTCAACAAACCATACTGTCTCCTCTTTCCTGATCCAGTCTAGCAGGATGAGGCCTTTACACTTCTATTCCACATCTTCCCTAATATGTGGTATGCTCTGGGTTTGGTATAGGAGCAGGTCAGGAAAAAGCTCACAATGGATCTTAATTAGCGGAAACGTGAACCAAACCCCAGATTTTAAAGCAGGGTTCTAATTCCAATCCCAATAAAACAGGGATTAAAATAAAATATGTGAAGGTAAGTTTAGTTGGGCATTGGAAATTTGGAATAACATAATGCATGTCTATATCATTTATTCTGGTTATTCAATCCTGTTACTAACTTCTAAACCTAGAAAAAACTTAATTTAACTGTTTAGTATGAATTTCAAGTAGACATAAATAGTAGTAGGAAAGAAACTTGTAACTATAGCAGTCAATGTATATATCCCATCAAGCAACTATAACAATATTATTGTAACTTAAATTCCCTAAGAAAATACAGTTCAATTTAAAGGAACAAGGTTCATGTTACGGAAAACCAATTGGCCACCTATAAATTAGACATAATTAGCACCGCTAGACAAAAAGCTAACATATCAGCTAGCTGTAAATTTACCTATCCCCAATAATACTAAATTATTACTCTAACTGAAATGGTAAAAAAACAGAGTCGTCAATTCATCCTACCCTTCTTTTTCTTTCATGTTGTTTTTTTCTTTTGGAAGTTGCTTCTAGTTATTCCTACCTATAACTATGTTTAGGAAACTCTTCATTAAAATTTTATTACAATTTTCTGTTTTACTAGGCTTGTAATTGGATAGATACTTGCCATTCAGAATGAAACATTGACGAGATCGCAGTTTTAGGAGTTCCAGATTATGTACTGCTGTAATCCAGGCAGCATGCAGCAAACCACAACTGCCATATGCATACCCCAGATTGTGAAGGAGATACTAAAATATGAAATTAAAGAGAACTAGGATACACAGTAAAGATGAGGAAGTATATCAGTGCTGTCATAGGGAACTGCCCCCTAATGCTTATTGTTGTTTTCACTTCACAGATTTTAAATCCAATTAGCAGACAATTTGTTACTTGGAGATACTACTTTAATTATTTTTTGTTCTTGTTCTTCTTTTTTTTAAGATCCATTTAACGGACATTTTCTATTTACAGAAAGCCAGGATCACAATGGTGAATCCAATGGTCACAATTTAATGAATTTCCAACTTGTGTGGAACATGTTACAATAAATTAATCAAATCAATAATTTAATATTACTTTTCTCAAGGGCGAAGTTAATTAAGCGGTGTAATGTACAATTGCTCACTAGAAAGTGAAATCAGTAAGCAATATCTAATAAAGGCAACAGCAACAAAGAAGAAAACGCAAGTACTAAACTGGATAGTGGATCAAGAAATGAGATCACTCACAAAATTTGAGGATTCCGTTATCTTAAAAGGGCTGATGTTTATAGGACCATCCTCGAGAAATAGTTCCACATAATGGAGCAAGAAAAGACCACAGTCGAACCAATTTTCCTGCTGTGGTAACTGAAACAAAATAGTCAAAAAATCAGTTTAAGATAATTTATCCAGTGCATTTAAGATAATTTCTTAACTGCATAAAGTTATAACAAATAATTTCCAAACAGTATAAAAAATTCAAATCACAAAAACATACAAATGTTAAATTCAAGAGAATATATTACTTACATATGCATTAGAGAAAAAAAAATGTATTATACAAGTTAAAGATAAATTTTCTTTTGTTAACTGTGAATAGAAGAAAATTTATCCCATTTTATTCAACTGGGTTAGTACTCCTGAACACTTCTCTAATCCATTGACAAAATTGCAAAGATCAAACATCTTCCCCTACACAATTCTGTTTCTTTTCCTGTGAGTCGCATAGTAAGCATGGATCACTAGCTTGTATACTGTTGTACAAATCATACTGCCTTATATTCAAATGCATTACAGCACTAGGTTAGAACAAGATACTTGGTTCTATTAGACAAAAATTGAGAACCTTATCTTATCTGCAATTTAATACTGCTGTTTCAAAGTATTACCTAACTAAAAAGAAAAAGGAATAGCAGGGGAATCTCCAATAGATATATCCAAATACCCCAACATTGCATCATGTTATAGCGTAATTGTCCTGTTAAAACTGGTTCATGCCTTTTGTCACTGTACCAAACTCATTGAACTAAAGAATCTCTACCATACATGTTTTTCTGCAGACAAATAATTTCATTCTAGTGTTTCAGTAGTGCCAATTAATTATATACCCACTAATAGAAATATTATATGTCAATATGGCGTTTTTATAAATTACTTCTTCTTTCCATAAGTTGGTAGTAGTCATGAGAAAATCCCTGTTTTGGAAATGCAAGTTGCTTTCCTTTCAGATAGCTTCCATAACCAGAAAGAACTTTTTAAAATTAATTTGATGAATAAGCTTATATTCGCTGAGTATTGAGAAACAGAACTGAATACATGCATAACTTATCCTACATTCCTTTAGGTTTCATAAGTCAGCTGAAACCAGCTCTCATCTGACTCCAATTTCCAATGCCACATTTTGTAAAGTAGACCATTCTTTTCTAGAAAATAAGTACGTGTCCAGAAAAGAAACCGAAAATGAATGGAATCAATCAGGGCACTAATTAAAAGTTACTTTAGGAGCTATAACATTACCTCAAGTGGAACAAACCGTAAACTCGAGAACTTTGAAGAAACATCCTCCAAAATCTCACTATGTCTCGCTTTCCACTCTTCACACAGATAACTGTTATGACAAAAAAATAAAATCAGAGCATTTTTAAAGTGCTAACTTAAACTATATGCAACCAGTTTCTTAAGTTCAAAAAGCAACCAGTCTTATTTAACCAAAAAAACTAAGAGCCTCCAAAATAATTTAAGTGAAAATGAAATACCGTCCTACTTAACCATCTCACTATTTACATATATCATGACATTCTGAGGTTGCAATGGCACCATCTCAAATGTTATAAGCCTATAAACTTGTGTAGTCAATAGCTAATAGAATGAATTTCAGACGGTAACAGACAGGTTGTAGAATTCTTGCACATATAAAAATTAAAACCTTACTCAATTCTGCATCAACAGAGTTCACATTCCACTCAACCTCTTTTATGCCGTCGGTAGAGAATTTTTCTTAAAGCCTTGCAAAATTTGGTTTTGAATAAGGTACCAAGCAATTATGCTATGTGCATCAACACAGAGTAATAACAAATATAATTTTGGTATATCGAGGTGATGAGATATTAACGTCTTGAATGTTTAAAAGCTTTTGTTGAAGACTGTTTGGTACAAGAAAAAAACGTTCATTATCAAGACCAGAATTTTCCCATTCATCAGATGTGGAGCAATGCAGCTTTCGGGGAATGTGACCTTTTAAATGTTAAAAAGATTTTGTTGAAGACTGTTTAGTACAAAAAAAAAAACGTTTATTATCAAAACCAGAATTCTCCCATTAATCTGCTGTGGAACAATGCAGCTTTTGGGGAATGTGGCCATCCTATTTTGCTTCATGGAAAGTATGCAGTCTTTGTATTTATACTTCTGCATGCAATTATGTGTTGAGATTCAAAATTATAAGAGGATAACTTATCCCAAATATTGACTTTTTTTCTATGGTAAAGTTTCTTCTTCTGTCAACAAGAGAGGCATACTATAAATACCTTTAAAAACACAAACGCACCATATAGAAAAGAAAAAAAATGAGGTGGAAAATAAACAAATATGGCCTCTTGGAATAATATTAATAGGTCTGCAACAGCCTTATATATCCAAGAAGTTTCTGATAAGGTGGAAAAAAAAGGTTACCTCTGAATTAGATTCTTTAGGCCCCTGTGGCTACCTCTAATAGAATCCATGTGCAAGATGCATGGTACTTTGAGTGCACTTTCACTTACTTCATCTGCAAGATTATCAGATAAAAGCGCAAAAAATTGAGCAACGATAACACATCAATTACCCTAACTAAAAATACAAAGATACGATGTTACCTCTGGAATAACCCATTTCACCCAGATGGCAAATTACTATTAAACTCCAGTGGAGGCTGCAATAGATATCAGCTTCATGTTTCAAATTACCAAAGCAGAAAACACGGGAATTTTGCATGTTCCACTGTAAAGAGAAATGCATAATGAAATCCACACCTATAATTTACAGGAATGAAAATGAAGTCCTTCTCAAACAGATTTAATTTTTTAGTCCATTTGCGAACACGTTGAAATGCAGCCCTGCCCTCGTGGACACTAGATGGATCCTTGTCTAGATCAGCAAGCTTCCGAAAGAAAAAACTGTTGAAAAAGTGAAACCTATGCTGGTCCTCTGGTTTAATTTTATTCCTTAAATATCTGACAGGATAAATTCAAAAGATCAATAAATATCAGTTCTTTTATAGAAGATGAACTTAAACTGAAAAAGAAAAATTCTAAATCACGCTTCCATAAACTCGTAATCATGCTTCATACAAACGAGGAAACAGTATGAGCTAAAACCAGTGCTCCAGTTTCCGGTACAAAAACTGCTTCACAGTAATGAAAGTTAATAAAAAATAATCCTTTCTCCTCTCATAAACTTCGCCACAAATAGATAACTTAGATTAAAATTTGAAAAAATAATAAACGAGAGATAATGTGAACTTAATTTTCAGTATCTTTGCATAAATGTTCTAGGTAAAGCCAAATTTTAGGTATTAGAATTTATCCAGAGTGATTCATGGATGAAATCACTAAAAGCATCTGGATAAAGAAATTTTAAGACATCCCTAGGTAAAGCCAAATTTTAGGTATTAGAATCAAGATCCACCCAAGAGAACATACTATGTGTTTGAAGAACTTACTTTATATAGAAGTCAATGATGGTATCGTTTATAAATGTCTCTGGTCGCAGAAGCTCAACATCCCTCTTAGTAATTGTAACAGGATCCGTATCCCCTTCTGGATAAATAACCTCTTCAAAGGTTTCATCAAGACTGGAAAAATAAAACCCTTAAATCAAGGAAATCATCAAAAGAAAACCAAGAGAAATTCAGTCTGAAAAGGAATAAAAGGATAGAATCAGCAAGCTTGTAGATGTGTGATATAAATGAATACAGTGAACCAACAATGCAGAACTTTTTTTTTTCGCAAAATAAGAGCTGTACAAAACTGTAAACCACTAAGAGATTACTTTTTTTAAAAGAAAATAAAATAAACAACCATCAGAACAAAAAACACTGCAAAGAACAATATAAAGTACATAAAGAAAAAAGAATAGGAATGTCTTCATTTCGACTTACATATGAAGACAAGGCTTTGGGATGGCCACATTGTTGCATCCTGTACAAGCCTTTCCATCCTTTTCCTTATCAGTGCTGTAAAAGAAACAAGATAGATATTAAAAAAATAATACCCACAAGAAGCAAAAACTTGTCAAGGTTCACTTCAGAGGAAAAAGAACGCCGTCATTAAGAAGCTGTGAAACTGTAAATCAGTTCACATAATTACATAAAGAGAGAAAGCTAAAATATATGAAGATCAATGAAATTGTAAGAAATGCGATTTGAGAATCATATGGCAGAAAAGTAGTAAACAAATTGCTTAAAAAATTAAATCCTTAATGCACACATGAACATATAAATTAAAGACTAAATCATTAACTCACTCTAAAATAGCATTCCAGATATCTCTATATTTGACATCCAATAATTTAATTGCATTTTCTCCTTTAGACCAGTAAGGATCATAAACTGAAAACTTCAACTCGTCAATGCCTGTTCATATTTGAAAGAGACATAAACATAATTATTTTACTTTTATATAAAATAGAATGACATCGATGATTGAACACATGTAAAACAGCAATATGATTCCTTGTTGATAAAAGCAGGTGAATGATCATCCATGTGCAAAGAGGTACCCATGCCCAAATCAATAAGTCATAGGTGTTATATTTAAGCAATGCAGATGATTCTGTCCAACATACATCTGAATGTACATCTAAAAAGGTTAAATAAATCAACCAAACAATAATCAGTCGTAGGAGATCTACAAATTGCAGCACTTAATAGCCCTGGAGTCGAGCAAATTTTCATGTGCATGTGTAAGAGAGCAGATAAACAATCCACAACTCTGGTATTATTAATTAGCAGAAATACACAAACCTGAAGTTGCATTTGACTTGAGATGAAGTTTAACTGTAGCAGTGTCAACCTACAACAAATGATAAAAAAATTCAACTCACAGATATCATCAAGTAAGCAAAGCATAGAGTACAAGCCAGGAAAACTCACCTTTCCCCACCATTCGGACTCAATACTAACAATATCACCAAGGGCCCATTCAGCATTAATTTTCCCCTTGGACCCATTTACAGTTGAACTTTCAACACTGATACAGCTGGTTGAGAAAGTTAGGCAAGGTTCGGTGCAGTATATATCCCCATATTGGATAAAATCAGGGTAAACAGCAACTGTATTATTTGAGCTGTCCTGTATTAATAAAAATGTAACAAGACACGAGGTTTACGAAAAAAATTCCAGTTAATAATTCAAACTTAACAAATGGACATTTATAGTGAAAGATCATCGGGTGAAATGTAAGACATACAGAAATGTAGTTTTCAAGAAAGGCTTCAACAACCCAACGAAATACATTTGGGTTATAAACGGCATTTCCTAAGAATTTAGAAGGAAAAAATATTTGAAGAATGAATTTATCGTAGAAAAAACTCACCTATTAGACCAATAGTTTTTTTTAATATACTAACCCTTATGCATATTCCCCTCTTAATTGAAAACCTAGTACCCAATATCGAAGTTTGGACCGGAATAAAAGCAGCCATAGGCAGAACAATAAAGTATTTAAAAATGTCCTACAGAAAAGAATATTAACTACAGTAACTTCATATATTCCATTCATGCACATCAACTAACAAAAATTACTATGAAATAATTATTGCCACCCCAATGATATAATGGTTAATAAATTATAACAAGATAATAAAAAAATAACGAAGACGATTTACCTATTTAAACTTCTCGAAAGAACTTACAATTTTATGTCCAACAGAGCAGCACTCTGGTTCTGGATCTGTTGATGCAACTGAAACAAGGCAGAGGCTTTTACTTTCCAGTAACATCATGCAGCAATTTGCAACAGTAAAGAGAAAAGAAAATAATGAAATAAATAAAATAATGGGGAAACCTTCATTCTCTTCAAGTGTAAAATTGGATGTTGACGGAGAGCTCGATCCACTTTCATCATTATCATCTAAAACCATACCCCTTGAATCATTCTGCAATGGTGTTGCCAAAATATCAGGCCGTCTCTAGTTATTAAGAAAAGGAGTTAAGGATATCAAAGGAAAATTTCAATCAGAAATCATAATGCCACTTAAGCATTCTGCTTTTTTATAAACCTGCCTCACCAGTATGGAATAGCAATAAAAAGCAACCAAAATTGAGAAAAGATATTTACATCAAGATACACTAGAGCAAAGCAGAAGCAAACCTCATAATTTGAAGAACAAGACATCCCGGGAACATCCCAATTACACATCTCCTTGACAGCACTATCTTTTAGTGGCTCACACATAGGTGAAGAAACAGTGTCAGGACAACCTGCAGCATTACCATCAACATCTACTACTTCCTCTCTAATTTCATTGCATTCCGCCTTAGTCCATTCTACAAGAAAGACAACCACAAAAATTTCGAAATTGTAACAAAGTATACAATTAAAAAAGAAACAACTATTTTCAAAAAAAAAAACATCCAAAAAAACAATTACTCACTTTCAGAATCAACATCATCCGGTCCATCATCAAGAACAATTGGTTCATTCCTACTATCCATTTCTTGAACCTTAGTTGATCCTGCAACTACATGGTAAACATAAAGACAGCAAGCAACACAGAATTTAGAGTCATTATTATAAATAAATAAAAACAAAATGCAAGCAAAAAACAGACGTAATTGTCCCCCCCAAAAAAAAATCTGTAGATCCTCAACTTGTGTTTTCGGGGTCAAATTGATCACTTTAGTCAATTAGGACTCCAAATTTGTGTCTTGGGGTCCAATAAATATGCGTTTGAGGTATACATTTTTGGCGTTTCTTGGCCTAAATTAAGAGAGCTTGGCAACCTAATTGACCGATAAAATTTAAAATGAATGAAAATAATTTATTTGACCCTAAAGTTTATTTAACCCCAAGATACAAGTTTAAGGACCGCTCTGACCTTTGTTCTTTTCTTTTCAATGGAAGAAATAGACTCAGTTACATAATCCATAACTAACTTACTAACAAAAATTCAACCTAAAAAAACTACATTATCAAATAAAATTCCTCCAAGAAAATTCTATTTGCACACTAAGCACATAAAAATTAAAATTAACTAATAAAACAGACAAATTAGGGTCTAAAATTGGGAGCGGAAATTATAATACTTACAGCACTCGAGAAAGTTGTATTTGCTGACCGGAGAAGAGTGCGAGGACTGATGAGTTTTCTTAGTAGGGTTGGCAAATCTACGGAGGAGCTTCTTGGACGCCTTTTCGACGCTTGCGTCGTCGTCGTTAAACTCAAACATGCTGAATCGTTTACTTGGAGATGAACTCACTCCTGGTGCGTTTGATGATGACCGAGTCATCGTAATTGGCTGACTCGTTTAGTGAAAAGGTTCACGATATTGAATTGCATTAAGGGAGTGTGTCAGTGAGTTTGCTTCTATGAGACGCTTTTTATGATCGTAACGGAGAAAAATTATGATCGGGAAGATGACGCTCTGTGTTTTTGATTTTTTAAAATTAATGGGCCTGGTTTGGGCCTTGTTCGTTTTGTTTTGTTATATTGTAAAATAATTAAGGAAATGATTTTTTTTATAGAAACTTTTTGTTTAAATTTGGGAATTTTATTTTGTAATCAATTTTTTTATGATAAAGTAGGAAATTACTAGTCAACTTTTGAAATGTAAAAACTAAGAGTGCTAAATTATTCATTGTGAAAGTATGACAGTGTAGTGGAACACAAAAGGACAACAAAATTATAAATTTGTTTTTGTTAAAGTTTCACATGAATAGAAAAATAGAGGAAAAAAAATTAAAAATAAAGAAATAATTTCTTTATATTTATATTTTATATTTTATATTTTAAAATGATATTAGATAGAAGAAAATGATGATTAAAGAATATGAGCTAACTTGATATGAAAAAAAAAGGTTTAGTTTCAATACTAATTAGTTAGTTATTTATAGATAGAGCTCATTTGCTCTTCATTATGTGTGTGCTAGTACTGTATTTGAAGCAGTGTTTTAAGAACCGGACCAACCAGTTGAACCGACTGAAGTTTGGTTAAATTTTAAAAATTGAAAATATGGTTTGTTCTTTTGAATCGAAAAAACTACAGAAATTAATAATCATTGAACCGGTTTATAATTCATTTGATAATTAGAATTTAATATATGTGTTTAAATATTGAGTACAATTTGATATATGAAGCAACAGAGAGAGCATAATGGAAGTCTTTCAAAATTCAATTTAGTATTATTGCTTAAACCAAGTACAAGAATAATAACATATAGTCTCCATCTTTAAAATAAATTAAATCAACGACAAAAAAAAATGACTTATATATAAGATGATTTATATTCTTAGTTAAAAAAAAAAAGATGACTTGTATTCTTGCAGTACTCTATGAATTTTGTTACTCAGCACCAGCAGAAGCACTTGCAGCACTCAAGTCCACAGAAAGATCAAGATTCTGAAACATACAATAACAACTCAAATTATTATTGGCGTGCATGAATATTTCAATAGATTAATATGAAATTGAACAAAATTTATTGGCTCGGTTCAGTTTTTGCACATCTCTAGACTCGAACTCAAGATATTAACGAATTTTTAGTAAAACGAGAATATCAATCAGACCGACTCTCTAGAAATTTATAGTTGTAGATTTAATTTAACAAATAAATTTGTAAGAAGTTACCTTTCCGGTGATCTTACTGTACATTGCAATCACATCATCTACTGTGGTCTCAAAATGTGTTGTTGCATCATAACTCTGCAAGAAAATTTCAAGATTATATAAATCACTGAATTTTTTTAAACACAAACTGCAGATAGAAAATTATAATTAACATACAGTAGATATGAAGCAATTGTCGGCGGCAGGATCATTAGCAGGTTCGTATCTATCACAAGTATCGTAGAATATCTCATCTACAGGACCAAGAAGTTCAATTCCGGGCCTCAATTCCACTTCAGGATTGTCGGTCTCTGCTTCAGTTGAAACGAAAGCTATGTATTTTCCTTTCGATGCAACATTATGATAATAAGAACAGCAGAAGAGGTACCTGCAAGCATGTACAAAGTTAAAAACGATACATTTCATAACTATACCTGGCATGAAAACTTCTCGAGTTCTATGTTTTGTAGTTTCATTTCCAGAAACAGAAACCTTTAAACTCGAAAATTCTATATTTATAACTTATTTTTATAATAAGTATAGTATATGTGTTGCCTGTTTCGGTGTTTCTCATTTCATAGTTTTTATCAAGTCCTACATTTTAGAGTTTGGACTCCGTTTTCAAAAACTCTTCCAACTCGGGAACTCTAAATATAGCATATTCTTATAAAAGAACTCTATTTCTATTTCCTATGACTCTATATTTTGTTAGAAATGCTTATATAACTCAGAAACGCTATATTAGCGACATATTTTTATAAGGAATGTCGTTTTCTGATTCCTGTTTCGACGCTTTCTGTTTCTGCATTTATGTTTCCGTACTTCATATCTAATCAGATTTTAGCAACTTGAAATCATTTGCTTACACCCCCATCATATCAGGAAAATGCAGAATAAAATGATATTGAAAAAGAAGGGGAAAGAAACCGAAACAAAGTTGTAGCAGACATACATATCCCATTTACGACCGAGTTGCTTTTGGGGCAAGATAAGCTGAACCGAGTGAGAATCATTAGTGTTTGGAATAGGATGGCTCATTATACATATAGCACGAGCAACTTTTCCGACCTTCTTAACCTGTTGCAGTAAACGAGTGAATCAATGAGCGCTATGTATAACCGAGCTCATTATCTTCATTTCGGCACATCAATTAGTATGGACTTACCTTACTGGGCAAATATGATGGATCACAAACAACTTTCTTGCATTTTGCAGTCTCTCCTTCTGAAGTCACACCGATAGCTTTTCCATTTGCATCAAACTCCACCTATAAATTTGACAAAATACCTTAAATTAGTCGGAGAATATAAATATAAACATTTAGCTGAAGAAATATCAACAGATATACATAAAATCAACATATAATGGCAGATTTACCTTGCATTCTGGCTTGTTCAGCATGTAAGTTCCACCATATACTGCGCTTAAGCGTGCAAATGCCTGTCAATTGTCATCAAATAAGAACGGTTTTTTCATCGAAATCTACGAAATAAACAAATCAACTAAAAAAGCATTAAAATTGCAGATATGAAAGAAGAAAACCTGAGGCAGTTCCCCCAGTCCGTAGAGGGGATAGATATAAGGCGATCCTCCTTGAAAACGAGCTAGTGACTCTGCATAGAGCTTTACAGAACAAACAGAAAAAGATTTAAAAATCAAGTATAAACATCAAACAATTTCAGTCAAGAAAAAGTTATGTTGTAACTTCAGAAAATAGAAAAAATTGATGAGAATTCTTAAAAGCAAATGCCGATTGCCAGATAACGAAAAGGGCTAGAGGTTACGAGTTTACCTTCATTCTCTTGACAAAATCAAGAGCTGGCTGATCTAAATAACTATCATCAAGATGGAGAGCCAGTGCATGACCAATAAAGTCAATTGTATCATCTTCTAATCCATATTTTCTAAATTAAAAAACAATAACACATATCAATTTACTGTCAAAAAATCGATACGCAATCAAATGTATAGATATATGCATACGAAAGAATCATACGAGATAATCTCCCTTGCAGTCACTTTGTTTAAGTCAAGCCCTTCATGAGACTTAGGATCATCATCTTCATAGTCTTGAACATAAATGAAGAACTTACGAGCACGACGCTTCTCAAACAGTCCCATCAGGGGTGATTTCAGTGCTTCAACATCATTTGCAGGCACTTTGTAGATCTGAAAAGTTGTGATTAGTAAGTAGAAAACTATAAGTTACAAGTTCTTTTTCAGTTTATATGTTGCACGAAAACTTCTCGTGTTACGCTTCAGCATTTCGTTTCCATTTCCAAAAACGCTCCTAAAACTCTATATTTATAAACTATTTTGTATTTTTTGATTTTCCGCACTTCAACCGGAGCTCGAGCTCATAATCTTACGGTCCATATTGCACCAAAAAAAGAGAAAATTGAAAATCAAAACCAAATCCAAAAGTGAATCATAATACCTTTCCTTTGTTGAACACAAAACTACCATCAACTGCCTTGAAGTTAAGATACTTGGTAACATCAGTATGGATAAGAACTTGAACCAAATTCCCATTAGCAATGATGAACTACCAAAGCAATTACAAAAAAAAGGTGAAGAAACCTAACGTAAATAACCGATCAACTATTATATTAAACGCACTTTATTAATTGGTTAATTTAATTCGTTACGTTAGGTGTTGCACTATCAATGGAAAGTTCATAATCCTACGTAAACCGAGTGCATTTACAAAGTTTTAAAATATATCACATATATATACCTTTGGTACCATATCAACATTATACTCCTTACTTGCACCAAGGCTTTCTGGTGGCTGGTCACTTCCCCTGAATCTTTTCCATAGCTTACATTTGCAAAGAGATTAGTTAGACAAATGAAATCAAAATCAAATTTAATTAGGAACATTACTTAACCCTTTGTTTGATTCAATTTTAGCCTAGAATTCATTTAACATAAACATGACACATTATATTTCAGTAACCAAATTAAATACAATTATATTCATTTACAAATCAAAAAATATTTTTGGTGTAATTCATTTGAACCAGAGTAATTACCTGATTAAGATTAAGAGAAGATGATGCTCCTCCATAATAATCATTTTGGTCCATATGCAACACCTGTTATCATATTAATATTCCATAAAATGCGATAATTGTCCGCTTTATAATTTTGAATCCTTTAAAAATATTAATCTGAAATCGAAATAAATTTTCAATACAATTTTTCCCACCTTATCAAAGACGTACAGATCTGCCATTCATCATGCCCACCCATTAAAAAAAAAAAATCACGACTTTTAGCGTATTTTACAATCACAAGACGAATTTTAAAATTTGACAAAATCAATTATCAACTTTTTTTTTTGACAAAGATAAATACCGACCAATCATAGAATTTAAAAACACGGTAATGTGGTTGTATATTATGTGTCCACGTAGCGTTTTTTCTATAAAAAATAGCATGATCCTCTGATTTGCCAAAATAATGGAAATCGATTACTGATTTTATCAAATTTTAAAGTTCATGTTATTAAAACGAAAAACAAAAGATCAAAAACTATGCAATCCAAATTTTCCATGCATAAATGATCAAAAACTATGCAATCCAAATTTTCCATGCAGAAATGATCAAAAACCCAAATTAAAAATCTAAAATTAATAAAACTCAACAATTGGGTGGAATCAAAGTCATAAAGAAAACAAAAATTGAATTGAGATTACCTTGAGTCCATCAACAGAAAGAAGGCCACTAAGAATGCATTCCTTAAGGCCAGTACCAAGAACTATAACATCATATTCTTCATCCATGGTCGATTAATTGTTAATTTGTTGTTAATCCCACAACAATCTATATTAATTCAGAGCATTAAATTAGAAAAATAAATTATGATTAAGATGCAGAAAAATAATAACACTAGAGATGAGTTCTTTTTGAAGTTTTGATGTGTGATATTGAGCAAGTCTTTAGCGGGAACGACCGGTAATAGTGCATAACCATATTATTGTTTTTTTATCACTCTACTTTGAGCGCGTGCCATGCACCTTGTTATTAGTATTAAGGAAAATTAATGGAGAGAAAGAAATAAAGAATATAAGGTTGAAAAAATTAGTGGTATGGATAGTAGAAGTTCAAGGACAATATGGTTGGTAATTTTTAAGCAATAATTTCAAAACTACCCTAATTTAAAAACTTAATTAATTACATGTGTTTAGTTCATGTTTTGCTAATTTCACTGGATACTCACTTTTGAAAAATAAATTTATAAATAACTCTTTTTTAACTCATGTCTCGATCGAGACATGGATTTCCTGATTGAGAACATGCATGCCTCGATCGAGACATGCCTTATTTTCGGAAAAAAATCCCATAAATAACACCATATATACACTATAGAAAATATACTTTGAGATATGCTTTATTGTTTTTTTTTTAAATATCAGATGTAAATGGGGCAAAAAATAAAGTACAAGTGAAATTAAGTTTCAAAAGTAGAGTATTTTATAAATAATTTCAATTTTTTTAAGTTAATGACAGTGAGGAGAGAAGATAGTTCAGGAGATGCCGGTAAAAAATTCTCCTACATATTTCAATATAAAAATTATTGTACAATGATAATGACATGAATATAAAATTTAGATTTATTTTTGAAAAATATTTTATCTTTTGAATTTTTTTGTTTGTGAGCCATATTTTTAAAACTATCAATTTAGCTGGTTTTTTAGTTTGCAATTTCAATCGTTGCCATTTGTACTTTAAAATGGAGTGCATGAAAAAATATAGTTGAACTTCATTTTGTTTCAATTTTCAGTTTAAATTGTAACTTTCATTCTTGGAAATTTTAATGTCAAAAGGCAAATTCTAAATATATGAAAGATGTATTTAATTTTGTTTCTCTCTAATTTGAACAAATATCTAAAATCAAAACTGAAAATAAAATAAAAAAATAAATAAAATAACATTAGTGATATAAAAAAAAATGAAAATGATAGGATATTTTTGGATTATTAAGTTTGAATTTAATTTTGTTAGTATTTAATAATTTATTTATTTTTGATAATTAGGGAGGGGGAGCGCTTGTGGGAAAAATTGAACCCACGACCTAACAGTTTGCTGTCTAGCGTTTATACCATTTGAGCTACAGCTCATTGGTAGTAGTTAATAAGTTTGATAGCAATACATCAGTATATTCAGCTTGTATAGCAAATTTATGGCGCTTCACTTTTAAAAATCTTAAAGGGATCAAATGATTGTATTTTTATTAATTGTTTGAACCAAATAAAAAGAAGAATATTTTCCTTATTAAGTGTTATAAATAGCACTCCTTATTCCACTTTATATCCTTTCTCAGCCTCTCTTTATTTTATTTTTATTTCGTCGCTGGCTATAATCAATTGACTCTAAACTTGAGATTTTGGTGCAACCTCTTGGCCTAGCTCATCTTTTGCAGATGATCTAAATTAATACATAACAATTAGATGATGGTAAAAAGAAGGCGATCATTTTTAAAAAAATTATCTTTATTTAAACTTAATTTTTTTAAAATTTCTAAAAAAAAATTGGGTGGAAAAAAAAGGGTGAACTACAGTTGCTATCAAATGCGAGCAACTGAACTTGAAGAATGACTGCATGAATAACAAAATTTTGAAGTAGAAGGAACAAACAAACAAAAACTCAAAAGTATAAAAACCTATAGAATAAAAAAAGTTTAACTCATTAACCCAATCTTTATCATTTTCTATTTGGTAATAATAACGACAGCTGAACACACGCGTACAAATTCCGTTTAAAAATAGATCGATTAAATCAAATCTGGAAAATGCAATGACCTATTGACTCCTACGGAAGTTTGAAAAATGACCAAATAATAAATAAAATAGTAAAATTCTAGGAGCCTCGAGATGAGTTTGGCCTAAAAAAAAAGTATCAACAGCAGAGAATTACCAAATTCTTCACATGCATACACTATTCTTCTCCATTGAAGTATTATTCTCAACAATCAAAATACATTAAACACGTACCACAACTTCTACTCTACAATATCTACATCACATTTATTATTTTTGGCCGGCTGGTTTTTCAGCCTACGCCGTCCTAGCGTTTTCTGCAATGGTGAATACGAAAAACGACTGGACCAACTGTCATTGAAACAAAAGGAAACCACTTCCGAGCCGGGCGATCCTCAAAGGCTGCAAATTTTATTGCCTAAAGGCTTTATCTACATATTTACATATACACATATCTAATGATCAAGCATCCAAAACTTCATGTGATATTAGTTCTCCTGGAATTGGCAAACAGGCATGCATGAAGCTAGCTAGCTTATAAATTTTTATTTGGGTTTTAAATATAAATTGATGACATGAATAAATTTTATCTTATTCTCCATGAAATTAACACAAGTGTATTGGGTAATGATTCTCAAAATTACTAATTTTTTGTCTCATTTGATTTTGGTGACCAAACTTTAATTTGTTCATTTTAATTATTAAATTTTAATTTTATTTTCAGAAGAGGTTTTCAAGTTAAAGAAAAAAAAAAGCAAATGTGGCAACCGTTTTTTTACTTATTTTTGCCATATTTCAATCAATTTTTACGTGAAACATGTCACTTTATGCATAATTTGACTTGAAATTTTTTTCGCTAAAATGAAATATAATCACTTTATGCATAGTTTGACCTGAAAACCTTTCGGTATAAATTTTAATAATCAAAATAAAATAAATTAAAACTTGGTCACTAAAATAAAATAAGACGACATTTTAGCAACTGAATCAATTACCTCAAGTGTCTTATACCTTTTAACCTTTGTGGTCATATTTCATCCTTTAGGGTTTAATCTTGTAACGGTAACCTGCAGCAATACACATAAACAATTCAAATTGGCCTTCAATGGTGGCAAAACAAAACGTTAAATTTTGAAGAAAATCGTGAAGGTAACAAACCGACCCCAATCGGAGGAAATTGTAGGGGCCTTGATAATCTTGTGGAGGATCTGTTGTGCTGCTGTTATTAGTCATCATAGAATCTAATGACCGCCCTTGTTCAAGAAATTGTATTGATGCATTCATCATCTGCTGCAATATAAAATGTTAGACAGTAGAGTCGAAAATAGGAAAGAAACGGAAACACGAAAACTCCCAGTTAAAAACTTTTTCGCGGTTACCAAATTATAGTGTTTTTACATAACTTTTAAATTCTTATTTTTGGTAATCAAACGTTGATTTTATCGATACTTTACAAAAGTCGGTATCCATTTTAAAACAAAGTATATGATTTAATAATTTGAAAATGAATAAAATATGACGAACAATTCGTTGTCCGCGTAAGAAGAAATTCATGAAAAATCATTTAGCAACGATATCGTTTTTGATCAAATTAAAGTTTAGTTACTAATAATCTATAACCGTTCTGTAAATAAACTATAGCTAAGGAACCGCAAAATATTTTAACCCTAAAAAAAGTCTCACAAACTTGCTGTTTTAGTCGCTCGTTCTCTTCCATCAATATAGCTCCCTGAAAATTAACAACAGATCAACTTTAAGCAAAACTTGAGTAAACCAACTCCAGGCTAATTTAATTTATCACTAAAGATATTTGTCTGCTATGATTTCTTTGGGTTTAGAGCGATAAATTCTTTTTTCCAGGTAGCTAGGGTAAGTTGTGGGTTAAATATCTGGACGATATATAAATTTCATAAAATGTTTTAAAATGACATCTAAACTTCAAAATGTATATTTTTGATATCATATCTTTAATTTTTAGTTTAGACAAAGATATCTTTAGATCAAATTTAACCGGGTTAATGTTATAAAAATTCACCAACTTTACACGTTTTCTCATTTTAATCACGTAGTTTAAATTTTCTCATTTTCATAATCATACACGAACTAGTACTTTTTCTCAAATTCATGCACGGTGTTGAGGTGTCACGGCTCCATTGGTGTAATTCATTGAGGTGGAGGTCATTTTACATGAATTTAAAAAAAAGTGGTAGTTCGTGCATAAAAATGAGAAAATTTAAACTACGTGATTAAAATGAAAAAAACGTGTAAAGTTCGTGATTTTTTTGACATTAACCCAATTTAACCAACAATGTTATTATATTCTTAAAGGGCTTCTGCTAGTATATATCATATTACAATAGTATGTTTCTGCTAATTTGCAAAGTCAACTTAATTTGTTTGGAAAATAAATTGAGATGTTTTTGATAAATATAAAAGATAATGTATTAAAAGAATATCCATTAAAATTCAGGTACAAGTTGATACTATATATTTAAACATTTAGATCTATTAAGTTGTCCTAAAATTTATCAAATATTAAAAAAATGCAATCAAGAACACCATTAATTCAATTTACTGGCCTCAAATTAATCTACAATAATGCCATATATAATACTAATAAATTCTCAAAAAGTCATAACAAAGCTTTAGCTATGACTGACCTTGCTTTTGAGGATATTGATCTCATTTGTAATTGCATCACCCTGCAGAAACATCAAAATCCATCGTATATACAAGATCTCAACAAGCTAAATCAACGAGTAATTGATCCCAAAAGTATCCAAATTATCGTTCCATTGCCTTTTGGTAACCGAACTTTGATTTGTTTCTTTTTTATTATTAAATTTTAATTTCATTTCAACAAAGATTATCAGGTCTATATAATGACGTACGTTTATATTTTCCTGAAACTTATGTGCATAATTTTAACTATTTTTTCGGCCAAATTATTCAAACATGTCAAAATTTTTATGCAAAACAAAATCTGAAATCTGAGTCGCCACATGATATTCATTTTTCTCGAAAAACCTTTCGTTGAAACAAATTATAATTTGGATACTCCGAGTGTCAATTACCTCGGAATCAACACATGACATTGAGTTGTAGCAAACCTTGGTTTGAACAACTCGTTTCAGACCTCGTTCAAGTAAATTTTCTAACTGCTGTAACTCTTCAAGGCTCAACCCTTGTAATTCTTCTCCTCTCATCTGCCTGTGTCATTGCCAAATTATTTCTATATATGCATTAATATTAGCAAGCTAACATAAACTTGCATCTACCATGCAAATAGACCACCAGTCTTACCTTAGTTCTTCCGTCTTCTCCGTTATTTCCTTGCTCAACGAAGTAATCAAACAATTATCAATCTGAAAGAAGACGGGTTTTAAATTTTTACGGTTAATATAAACTTTTATTTTATTTTGTTTTGGTCATGAAATTTAATTTATAATTTCAATTTAGATACTTAACTTTAAAATTACAAACAATGAAAAATTCCTTAATCAAAAAAAAAAGATTATCAATTATTGCTATAGTAAACTGTAATTTCATTTGCCAATTCAGTAATCATAAAAAGGCAACATTGTTTGTTTTATTACCTGAAGGCCAAAAGATTGTTGATCAAACTTCCCAAAGTTTTTTGGATGCAGATTGTACCTTTCGATAACTTGATTCATACTTCCAAAGAAAACAAAGAAACATCAGGCACTCATTTTTTAATGGCTAAACCCATTTTGGGGTCCCTAATAAATATATTGTTTCTTGTTAAAGATAATCCCACATTGATTAGGAGAACAAATATAAATGAGTTTATAAGTGTGAAGGTTCAACCACCTATTAACTAGTTCTAGTTATTTTGGTTATGGTTGAACCTAAACACTCTCATAAGCATGTGGGTAGATTGTCACATTCTCACCAATTTATAATTAATTACTCCCACCGATTTATCAAAAATAATATTTCTAATATTTCTGTTCATTAGGTCTCTCGATTTCTATTTGTCTTCCTCAGATCCCTAAACTTTCATTTTTTGGTTCATTAGATCTTTTAAGTCCTTAAACGAATATACATTTAAGGATCAAATGAATCAAAAATGAAGGTTTAGATACCCAATGAACCAAAAAATAAAAATTTAGGGTTCAAATGGAGCAAAAAAACAAAAGTTTAGAGATCTAACGAAGCCAAATAGAAGTTGAGGGATCTAATAACCAAAATCGTATAATTTAGAAACTCCAAAATAGATTTAGTCTTTTCTAATTTATTATGTACTAAAATGACAAAAAACGCTACAATAGTAAATCCTAGGTGTTTATTTTCAAAAATCAATTACCACTTGAATCATTACACCGTTAAAAAAAGATCTACAACAGTTAACTCTAATTTAAATTTCTAAAATATATATTATGCACTCGTAAATTATATTTTAATGGAGTTTCCCTAATGATGTAGCATGGAAGTCGCAAACAAAAATAATCTATAAGCTGTCAGTTAATAAATAATTCCAGTAAATAGTTTCTAAAGCCTATTGATTTAAAAGGAAGAATACTAGTAGTGTTTAAGTACAACGTCGTTGATTCAATTAATACTCATATTTAAAAGATAATATAAAATGGTCTCAATACATCAAGCTCCATGTCTCATAATGATGTTTAAATATTAAAACAAGCAAAATTCTAATTCGGGCTTAAAAGAAAATGTTGTATTGTGGCTCATCCTAAGCAAAACTTCTCCAGCAGTTTTGTGCCTCAACCGGTTCTTTCAATCGGGTATGTTCAATGATCTAGTTGGTAGGTCTAGTTGAATCCTAAAATTTATCCGAGAGCAAACCGGACTTTCAGTCTTTTCTACCCTGTGGTCTAGTCCATAGGTTCGGTCATAGCGCGGCTGGTTTCCTATTTGGATTAAAAAAACTAATTCATTATGTGTTAAGGCTTTAATTTTATATGAAGGATTCTATTATAAATAGGGGTGGGCATGGACCGGTTAACCGGTCCATGAGGGTAATTTGTAAACCGGTCCATTGTAATACGGTTTTTAAAATTAAAAACCTAAACCTAAAATTTTAAACGGTTAACCGGTAAATTGGTTAACCATAAAAAACGGTTCGGTTTTTTGGTTTTGCGGTTTTTAACCATATAACCATTAGAAAAATTAAAGACAAAAAAAGATATATTTTTAATTCTATTTGATTTTTTAGCAAACAAAAAAAAACTATAGAAATTCAAATTATATTAAAAAAATATAAATCTAAACTATCTTATAAATAGTTAAATCAATGCAAATATTTAAAACTATTATTATTTACAAATAATTTATGAGTAATATTAAAGCTAGGTTTTTATTTTTTGAATTGTTTGTAGTGTTGTTCACGTCCACTTTCTACTATTTATAGACTTAAATATTCCTATTTTTGTTAAGAAAATATTTTAATAAGGAAAACAAATTTCTTTTACAATATTTTCATATATAAAATCTCCTAAAATATATAAATATTCCTAAATAAAATATATGTCAATATATTTTTATATTTAGATTTTATTGTGTATATTATAAAATCAATATTATTTTATAGATCATAAAATATATCTTATTAATTATTAAAAATATATGAATATATATATATAAACCGGTTAACCGGTTAACCACGGTTTTTAGAAATCCAAAACCTAAACCTAAACCATTAACCATGAAAACTAAAAATCAAAACCTAAACCTAAACCGTTGGACCGGTTAACCACATTTTCTGGTTCGGTTTTCCGGTTTCGGTTCGGTTAATCGGTTTGACTGGTTTTTTTGCCCACCCCTAATTATAAATACTACTAATAACTTTATTGTAAACTCATTACAAACATATGAATAAAATTCTCTCTTTACTTGTGGATGTAGATCACATTGATCGAATCACGTAAAAAATTTCGTGATTGTTCATTACCCTTTTCTTGTTTATTTTCTATTACACTAGCAAGTGGTATCAGAGCCTAGATTTCAAATATGAGATTTTAAATATTGTTGATTGAAGAGATCGTAAAACCGAGTTGTGGCATAGGAGGTTTGGTCATATGAGTGAGAGGGGGCTGCCTATATTGAGTAAACAAGGGTTGTTAGAAGGAGCGGAAATGAACACGTTGAAACTCTATGAAACTAGTGTTCTTGGCAAACAACGTAAGGTGAAATTCAACTTTGGCAGGCACAATTATAAAGGCATCTTTGATTATGTAAATTCATATTTATAGGGCCCTACTTGGGTTGAATCATATAAGTGACTCAAGTATTTTATGACCTTTATCGGTGACTACTCGAGAAAGGTTTGGTTGTACATTCTAAAATCAAAGGATGAAGTGTATGGGTGGTTCAAGGAGTAGAAGACCATAGTTGAAAAACATACTAACACACAAGTCAAGACACTCAAGACGGACAACAGGTTAGGGTTTTGTAATGCACTATTCGATAACTTCTGCAGAAAGGAAAGTATAATGAGGCATCACACTGTACAATATACACCACAGCATGATGGGGTTGCATAAGCATTCTCGGTGCATGCAGTTAAACGTGGGTCTTCCAAAATGCTTTCAGACTGAAGCAATAAACACTGCTTGCTATCTGGTGAATCGATCGCCATCAATGGTTTGTTGCTATATGTGGATGATATGTTAATTGTAACTAAGTTTAAAGATGAAGTTGATGATGTATCTACTATGTTTGGCCAGAAAGGAGAACTCGGTAATCTTGCAGGAAAAACTAACATGGGTGCTAACCAAAAGGTGCAGTTTGTAGCTCCAAATAGGATTAAAGGCTAATAAAGAAGAGGTAGAAGAGAGTATAAAAACAAGGAGAGGGAGAAGGAAAATCAAAACACTGATGATGTATGTGGATTATATTGATACAGTTGATAATGATCCTAAGACCTATGTTTTGGCAATAGGTGAGATCATTGATTATGATGAGCCTCAGTAATATATAGAGGAAGTGCATAGTAGCGAGGTATTTGAATGGTTTGTTGCTCTATGTGGATAATATGTTAATTGCAACTAAGTTTAAAGCTGAAATTGATGATTTGAAAGCCTTGATGAGTAGTGAGTTTGAGATGAAGGATTTGGGTGCACCCAAGAAGATTTTGGACATGGGGATTTAAAGAGATAGGAAAGAAGACATGTTGTATGGTTCTCAACAAAAATATATTAAGCATGTGCTGCAATCTTTTCAAATTGAGAACTCTAAGCTGGTAAGTCCTCATATGACACCGCATTGTAAATTTAATATAATGCACTACTTGGTACTGATGCTGAGAAGGAATACATGAGCGATGATCCATATTCGAGTGCGGTTGAAAATTTAACTTATGTCATGGTTTTATATGAGACCTGATTTGGCACATTGTTGTTAGCATTGTTATTAGATTTATGAGTAATCTGGAAAAGGCTAACCGAGAGGCGATCAAGTGGATAATGTGATATTTTAAGGGAACGAGTAGGATATGTCTGGTTTATGGCTCTAATGGTGGTTCTGATGGAATTGTAGACCGCAAATTCTGACAATGGAGGTTATGTTATTTGAAGGAGGTCCCTAAAATATTATATCTCCACACATGTATGAATGTGCTATTAGGTTGAAAAAAACTTTACAATCGATAATTACTTTGTCTACAACTGAAGCGGAATACATGTCATTAGCAGACGGGGTCAAAGAGGGTATGTGGTTACAAGATCTGATTAATAGCTTAGGCTTAGAAGTTCGAAGCCTGTGAGATCAAAGCAAAATGATGTAAGGATGAACTTCATTTAGGATGTCGTGGAAGACAAGGCGTTTCTTATAAAAAAGATAGCCACTACAGTTAATCCGGCGGATATGTTGACAAAGTTGTTACCTACTGAAAATTCCAAGCTCAACTTGGACTTGGTTAATGTCTGCATTGCATGAGGCCTTTACGGGGACATGGATGGTAAAGAGAGGTGATCTTGGTTAACTTTGACTTGGATTTATTATAAGTTTAGGTGCAAGAATTTATTATATGATGTAGTTTGGTGTCCTTTGATTTGCTGAAGAAGGTTTTAGGGTTGATTTTGCTAGATATATTTTCCAAGGTGGACATTGTTGCATTGTATCTCATCGTGAGTAAAACTACTTCAAAAGTTGTGTGCATTAACCGGTTTTTCCAACGTGGTATGCCCAGTGATACGGTTGGTAGGTTTAGTTGACTCTTAAAATTTACACGAGAGCAAACCGGACCTTCAACCTAGTCTACCTAGTGGCCCGCTCCAAAGGTCCGGCCGTAGTGCAGAATTTAGCCTATTTTTGGCACTTGATTTCCTATTTGGATTAGGAGACTAACTCTTTATGGGTTAGTCTTAAATTGTATTTAAAGGGTTTTGGTACGAATACTAGTAATAATCTTATTATAAACTCATTATAAACATATAGAATAACATTCTCTCCTTGCCTGTCAATATAGATCACATTGATCAAATCATGTAAAAACATGTGTGATTGTTCGTTTCTTTTTTCTATTATTTATTTATATTATGCTATGCTAATAGGAAATAGAGTACAAAAATATTAAAAATCAAACATAATAAAAAAAATGGTCGTTCTAGAGTCCAAAAGAATGAAATTTGGCTCAAAAGTGACATACCTCATGAGCAAAACTCATTTGTATTGCTCAGTGGGCCGAATCCAATAAAGTTATACCATAAATCTCACAATTCTATCTTTGAAAAGATTACAAATATGCCATAATATTGTTTTTCGGTCCAAACGCTCCATGAAGTCCAGGTCTACATTTGCATCTACATTTGCATCACCTAATGCTTGGGTTATATATTGTTAGCTTTATTCCCCCTCATTCAGCAAATGGGAATGATTTTGTATTTTGGGGTATGTCTTCTTCAGGTAGTTTTACTATTAAATCAGCTTATTAGCATATTAAGTGGCGGGATGAGGAAGATGAGCGACTGGATTGGAAGTTTGTGTGGAATTGACAGGGCCCTGATCATATTCAAACCTTCCTTTGGCTCGTCGTCCATGGCCGGTTGCCGAATAATGCAGAACGCTTTAAAAGGCATCTTCATACGAACAGATTATGCCGAAGGTGCAATGGTGATATGGAAGATAACCTACATGTTTTTAGGGATTCTTTGTAAGCAAACTAGTTGTGGATTCGTTTGATAGACCATGAAAAGAGGTTTCATTTTTTTTTCTATGGATTAGAGAAATTGGGTGTTTGCTTACCCATCGGGCATATGGTCTAGTAGCAAGTCGGAGGATTTACAGCAGATTTTTGGGGTGGCAGCTTGGAGAATTTAGCAATAGAGAAACCAATCTGGGGTGGGTGATAAGCAGTTGTCAGTAGGACAAATTCTTAGCGATATTCAGCATCTTTTGGAGCATATGAGATTAGCTTATGCTAATAACATTTTACAACGTGGTCAGGTGACTGATAAGCACCTTATATCAGTTAGTTGGAAGTAAGTCCTCCCTCTCAATGAGTCGGATTGATACGGATGGGCATTTAAGCCCATGAAATGAATTGCTAAAGCGAGAGGAATTATTCGAGATGATTTAGGATGTTGGTTTTGTAGCTTTTCCATAACGATAGGCAACAATTCAATTTTAGGTGCAGATTTCAGAAAAATTTATTATGAACTTCAACTGACAACAAGACGATGGCGAATAAAATTAATAATCTATCAACATCGGCTCATTTTTTATATATTTTAGAGGCGATTCATACTCTTTTTTAGAAACCTTGGGATGTTGAAGTACGCCACATTTTCAGAGAAGTAAATTTTATAGTGACCATCTTGCTTCATTAGGGGAAGATTAATTGATAATTTAGTTAACATAAATCTCCTTCTCCTATTTTTATGGAGTGGCTTGTGCATGATTTATAAGGCATTTTATATAGTAAAAATGTTCATATGTAGTGCTTTTTAGGCTTCTGCCTCTTATTCTTGTAACAAAAAAATAGCATTTATGCTTTTCCCGAGACTCTATGACTATAAGGGTGATTTATTAAGTCCCATATAGTTTTGAACAAAGTTCAACACGCCCAAACTTATAATACGAAATCATTAAATTCAATTTATATTTTTTTTAGCAATTAATTCTAATTTTTTTTATTTTTAGGTCAAATTATCCCATAATTATATTTTTACAACGCGTAAAATACAAATCGGAGGTGAGAAATACAAAAAACAAATTAGTGAATTCCTTAATTGTTGAGATAAAATTATCCTAATTTTTTTTTTTGCAATAAAGATATAAATTATCGGGTAATCTGACCAAAAATGAAGAGTTTCGGGGTTAGATGTTTAAAAAAGTACAAATCGGGTTAAATAATCTCGTGTCAGAAGTTCAGATGGCGCGTTGACCCTTTATTCATATAGTTTTGGGATAATTGATTTTAGGAGTCACCAAATTTTTGAGTTATTTTCTTTTAGTCATGAAACTTTGATTAGTTCTATTTGTAAAACTAAAGTTGTAATTTTTAAACAAAAATGATTTTTTTTTATTTGGGTTAATTGCAAATTACATCATGAACTTTATCCTAATTTACAATTATAACACGAACTTTAAAATTTGACAATGTCAGTAACCAACTTTATTTTTTGGCAAATTGGTACACCGATCTAAAGAAATACTGACGTGGACATTGTAATATATCGCCACGTGTCGTTGTGTGATTAGTCGGTGTATCAATTTGCCAAAAAATAAAAATTAGTTACTAACATTGCCAAATTTCAAAATTCGTGTTGTAATTGCAAATTAAGATAAAATTCGTGATTTAATTTACAATTAACTCTTTTTATTTCAAACGAAATTACACCTATGTAGGAAATCGGTGTTTGATTATTTTTATCAAATTATGCCTTATTGTACAAGTAAACAGCCAAGAATCAACTCTACATTTTTATTTTTAATGATCAAATGAAACAAAATCATGGCTTCATGACTAAAATAAATTAATCCAAAAGTTTAATGACTTCCAAAATTATTTAACCTATATTATTATGCTAAAAAGTAAAAATGGTGCAATTTTAGAAATTCCCATTTTAATTCAAAATCAGACCAAAAAACATGATATGTTTTAGGTACGTTATAATCTTTAAGGAATTATCTAGGGCATAACCTATCGAATCCTACTAACTATGTTTAGTCAAAATTAAATATTTTTATATTCAAATAAAAAAGAAACTGGCTAAAATTGACCTTATGTTAAAATTGTTTTGATGTCAGTTTTATAACACGTAAAGGTTTGATTAGTTTGGCATAATATGGAATAGAGGTAGTAAATATTTGATAACTTATTCATTAAATTTAGCTAATGTATATCATCTTAACTGCATGACTTTCATATTTTATAAGAACTTTTCTAAAATATATCACATATGAAAAAAAAATTGTTAATTATTCTTATTTTTTATTAAACTCGAGTTAACCTCAAGTAATTTGGACTTTATTCGAGCTCGAGTTTGAAAAATTAAGGGAAAAATTGAAAACTATCTAAAAAGGGAAAAATAATCCCAAAAATACGGATGGCACACTTTAATTGGGATCAATACTTAATTGACTTGCTAAAACCTTTTTAGCACTTATTTCTTCATATTTTCTTACCCAACACGTGTTTTTCAAAAACACATATTCCCAAATTGAAATTACTTTTCTCAGTTCAAATATTAAATCAAAACTCTCATATCAAGCAATCTTCTTCTTCTTCTTTTTGTCCAATTTTTTCTATATCAGTATAATTTCTCAAATTCTCGTTGAAATAGCTTCCCTAAAATCGATTTGATTTCTAGAACAAGCTCTTAGATCTACCATTGGCAGCTCCTAGGACGACTACCTTACAATCGGTGACAGACTTAAAGAGTAACCACGGTGGAGGAAGTGTCAAGATGAGGTAGTGGTTGTTGGGTTTGTTAGGATTTTAACAGATCTGGGAGTGATGATCTCATTTTGTAGTTTTTACTTCTTTAGATCGGTTTATCCCCTATTTCTGTCACTGTTGCTGTTGTTTTATGCTTTGTTGTTGTTTTTCCCTGTTGTTGCTGTTATTTTTTGCTGCAACTGCTGTTGTTGTTTCGTATTATATTTTTTGTATACTTTTTGTATATTTTAAGTATAACTTCATATAATTTTAGTATATTATCTTTTTTGTATATATAAACGTAATTTAAAGATTAAAATGATAAAATCTCTCCAAATTTTTAATATTATATCGAAAATATTATTCGTATGTTTCTCAGTTTATTATATATACTGATTATTTTATTTTTAATGATTACAATGGTTTGGTATACATTTTGAATGTTTTATGTATATTGTATATTCGTTATATTTATTGATTTGTTATATGTACTGTTTTTTAGATAATTATAATGTTTATTCTAATTAAATTTTGTATACTTTATGTATATTATTAGAATACTTTATGTAAATTATTAGAATACTTATTAGATTTTGTAATACTTTATGTCTATTTGTATTGATTTTAAACTAATTTCATTTTGATAATTACCTTCTATATATTTTATGTATAACGTATATTTATTAAATGTACTGATTTCTTATATGTACTCATTCTTTTTCTTTTCTTTTTTGAAAATAATGATTATAATATTCTGATATTCTTTTTGCATGTTATATGTATACTTGAAAGTAGCAATATGTACTAATTACTATATGAACTAATTCTTTTATTTTAGATGATTATAGTGTTTTGGTATATTTTCTGTATGTTTTATGTATACTAAAATTGCATAATCTGTGATTGATTGATTATAGTTGACATTCAAACAACAGAAGGTAGAATCTTGTATTTTTTTCAACAGAAGGTAGAATCTTGTATTTTTTTTACTCTTTACAGTTTTATTATATACTTTATGTATACTTCGTGTATTCTTTCATCTTTTATACAGTGTTGTTGTATACTTTTTGTATATTTGTTGTATATTGGTACATTTTGTGTTTCTTTTATTACCATTTTCAATATTTTTCTATAACCTATGTATATTTTTTGTATACTTATTGTGTTTTATTTTTTTTCTTAATGATCAGAAATAGAATCAATAGCGGTTATCATCAATTATAATGAAAAAATCAGATTATTTTGCCACCTTATGGGGAAATTACTTCAGGAAGTCCTAAAAAAGAAGATACAAGGCATCATGGGAGAAAAAGACATCAGTAATATGCAAGGTGTAGAAAACAGGGGCATAACAATAAGAGTTGTAGAAATTTGCTAAAGAAAAACATGTAATAGCTTGACATTACTGCTCAAAGTGTTTGTTATACCTTATATACACTTTATGTATATTATTCACATGCCTTTTAGTTTTCTAATTTTTTGTTACAGTATGAATAAAGTTGGAACCGTTGAAGTTTCCATACTTGCCATCAAAATTTAAGCAAAAGCAACACCTAACATGCCAAAATCACTATATAACAATTTAGAAATACTAAAATATTGTTCAACCTCGAAATATGGATCATATAGCTGCATTATAAAACATATCAAATGCACCACATTAAAAAGGATGTAACATGCAGGTATATTTATATACAGTAATAAAAAAAATTGTAACATGAATGATAATGAAATTTCAAAACTAAATCTACAATACCTAAGAAAGAATACATAAAATATACATAAAGAATACAATAGAAAGTCTATCAAATTCAGCAATCTCATTTTTGGTATATTCTATCAAATCTAAAAATGCATAACATAAAGATGGGTATACAAAAAATTACAAAAGAAGACAGACATTAAACATCAAATTATTAGTCTAATAAACATTATGTAACAAAGCATGAAAAAGAATACAGAAAAAAGACATAGAGTATACAATAAATATAAGAAACTCACTTTAAACAATTTTAATCAAATTCTTATCCAAATGAGACATTAAGTAACAAACTATATACAAAATCTAACAAAATATAAAAAAAGATACATGTAAAAAGTCAAAAAGTATACGACTAATATAACAAAATCATTTTCAACAACTTATATAATTTATTTAGCCCAATAAAAGACTTAGCTAGCAGAGTATAACAAAAGAATAACAAAAGTAGGCAGACAAAATAGTATACAACAATAATTTGAACTGAATTTCAAATAGCTAATTCTAAAAAATTTAACCAAACATAATGTAATCTAACAAATAACACAAACCAAAAAGAATACAAAGATTAATATTGAATCGAACAAATTTTACACACTTCCTGATGACATGTAAGAGTCGTAAAAAAATCTACAACTCTATCAATCCTAAAATCAACACTTGATTTCATAACTTTTAAAATTAAAAGCAATCATAATATGAGACAAATAAAAAAAATAAGCCATAGTAAAGCATTTATGGTCTCTCAGGCATTTAACCAAACAACTTTAGTGCACTACAAAAGCCATGAAACAAAATCAAACTATTATCCACGTAAACATCATATTAATCAAATTGATAAATAATTTCTAGTATTAACAAAGAAGTTTGTCCCTTGATTAATACAAAAAATGTTATGAAAAGCTCACACATTTCCAAAACTTTAATTCTGTTACAATAATTAAAAATAAAACTTTTAACATTTGATTGGCAGCAAATGGAGAATGATCAGCTAAACATTGCATGGATTGGACCACTAAAGCAGAGATGGCAACGGCGGTGGAACAACAGAGATGGCAGCTGCGGTGGCAACGAAGGTGGAATGGAGATAGAATTGAGGTGGAACAGAGATGGAATAGCAGAGCGGTGAACAGAAGTGGAAAAACGAAGATGCCATGAAACAAATATGGCAAGAACAGCGAGAAATGGCAAGAACAGTGATGAATTAATGGTAGGGAATTATCGGAGAACGACAGGGATTGAAAATAACGGCGGAGAATTGTCTTTGGGAAGAAAAGCTAACACGGGGAATTATTTCAGCTCTGAATGAAAAGTAAGTGTTTGTTGCAAATATTTGAAACAATCAAGTGCTAAAGCAATTATATTAGATTATTAAGTGTTGACTCAAGAAAAAAAGATCCTAATGTAGTTTTGAGATTATTTTCAATAATCAAGTGTATAGTCTAATTTCCTCAAAAATTAAGCTCACCTAAGGTAGAGCTTGTATAATACATTTGAGTTCGAGTTCTTGGTATAACTCAAGATCGGCTCGGCTAGTGAGACATCTATTTTGTTAAATGATAGATATATTAACACGACCACAAGAAGTAAAAAGCAAAAAATCTACAAATTGAAAAATTAAAAACAAAGTCTCAAACTCTTAAAAAGAAATTTAAACTACAAAAAACATCGTTACTATCATAAACAAAAGAAGAGTTATGATATTTGTAGTGAATCACACTCTTGTTAATATAAGTGAAAACTAAATCTGAATAATCTGCTTCATCGTTATTAAACAATCTCCTAGCTATTTCGAGCTTTCCAAACTTCCCAAACGCTTATAAACTAAACTGTTCTCCATAAATCTCAAAGTTTCAGCTTTGCCCAAAGAGACATACTTATAACAAATGAAGTTTTGTTGCAACTAGTTGGGATGCATTTTAAAAATAAAAGAAGAATATTGACAAGGAAAATATTGTATATGATCTAATAAGCAAAGAATAAAATTACATTTAGAGATTCCTGAGACATGAACTGAAAATGATTTGTTTAGCTTAGAGAAGGTTAGATCTTTTCATTCTGGTTATATGTTGTTTATCTATACTCAAGGTTTTTTACTATAGTCATTTTTTTCAATTTGATGTAGATTTATATAATTTTTGTAGTTTATTTGTTATAGTTTGTATTTTAGGGCAAATGATTAAAACACATCAAATATATAGTACATTGAAAGAGAGAGAGGGAAAAGATTATTCTTTAGGGCAACTAAGAGCAAAACAAGAAGTGAAAGAGAAATTAACTAACAATCAAATCCAAAGAGTTTTTATTTTGTCACTTTAAAATTCATATCTGGGATTTATTTGTTATATTTAGACCATTATATAATTTATTTATGCATAATTAAACACCCGAAATATGATTAAAAATGTAGTCTAATTTAGAAATAATTTGCTACTTTTATATGGATTGATTATTTTCTTAACCAAGATATCCTTTAAATCTTGATGATAGATATATATATATATGGCTATCAAAGACAACAAAAATATAATACTGATTTGATGTAGACACTTTATTATCAATTCTTTAGGGTTAAATATCTTTGCGATTATTGAACGATAATAGAATAGTTACCGATATTTTATTTATTATATTTCGGTAATCTAACTATTATTGTTACAAAAAAACTACATCATTTTAGACTAATTTTCATCTATATGGATGATGGAAAATAATATAATTATTCAACTAATAATGATATAAAAAAATATTAAATTATATAATATTGTTAACCACATAAGTAAAAATTAGAAAATGATCGAGTGACCTCCTATTGTTATAAAAATAATAGTTGAATTATATATCAAAATGTAAAAAATAAAACGTTGGTAATTAATCGTTGTGTAAAAACTTTATAGTTTAATAATCGTAAAAAGATTTATAACCAAAATTCCTTAATATCATTTGTACCGTTGGTTGATAATTTTTGTCCGAATTTGTTGAATATTCCATTCCAATGAATTAGAATTTGTTGGCTAAAATTATATAAACTTCAATTTCATTTTTTTAATGACTAAATTGCCTTATATACCTAATATTTTATGAGTATTATATATATGCAAAATCAAATCTATGTCAGTTTTGTATTCTGTCTAAATATAGAGAAAGTAGTACCATCTCTTCGGAAAATCTAGTGAGTTAACAGTAAGAAGTACTAGAAAATCTTATGGCATATGTAGCAAAGTAAACCAAAATTAATTAGCATATAATAATATCATTGATTAACTGTAATTTTAATTTATCAAAAATCTAAAAGAAAAACATATAATTGTAATCTCTAATTCTCTTTATTTATATATAGTACATATATGATATCTATATGAACAAAAATCAAAAGTATGAAATAAAATGAAAATAAATTAAATGAATTACCTTGAGCTAGCATAATCAAAAAGCTTTCCAGTTGCAGAAAAAACTATGAGAGCAATTTCAGCATCACAAAGAGTAGAGAGTTCATAAGCTTTCTTGAAAAGCCCTCTTCTTCTCTTTGAAAATGTCACTTGTCTTGCTGATTTGTTATCAATTTTCTTGATTTCTATTTTTTGCCTTGTCATTTCCAATCCAATAAAATCAAGAAATCTCCAAATAATTATTCACCCTTCATGCAAAATCACAAACAAAAAATTAGAATTTATCAATTCAAACTAATATAGGATTCAAGAAAACTCCATATATATACCCTTATCATGCAAAAGCACAAAAAAATATATCAAAATTTTAACTCAACTGAAAAAGTTTCCAAGAAAATCTAAAAACCTTAAAGAAAATCCAAAATATAACTAAATCAAGAGTAGATCTTGCTTACAAGACAACAAGAAAGCTACCAAACCCATAAAAAAGACCAATACTATAGCAAACTTAAGAAGATCTACTCAAAGAAATAAAAGATGCTATAAATGGAAAATTCAAGAAAACCATTTTTTTCAAACTGTAGTAAAAGGCAAAAAAAAACATTAAAAAAATGAAGATAAATATTAAACAAATGGAAGAAAATTCACAGTAGACCCCATAAAGAGAATGTTTCTGTAATTAGAAATGCAGATTGTAAACAACAGTTACTGATAAGGGAAAAAAATCATTAAAAACTCATATTTTTTGCTAAATCAAGCAAAAAATATCTGAAATGAAAGAAAATCTGATAAAACCCACTAAACCCTAATAGAAAAAACAGATGGTCATTCAAGAAAAGAAAAAAAAATAGAAAAATTGATGAAGAACAGTTCAAAGAACTTACCCAGAAAGGAAAAAAACACTAATTGTTGAAGCTCATTTGATAAATATTTTATGTAGTGAAGTTTTTTTTATTTGGGTGTGTGTTGTTGAATGTTGGATGGAATGAATAATTGTTACATTTATAGATTCATTCACCAATGGTGTTAAAGGAAGAGAGAGAGAGAGATAAACCTAAAGCTAAGCTGAGTTGAATTAGGAAAAAGATAGATTCTTTTTATAGCCAAGCAGACAAGATGTAGATATTTCTGAATTCTTCTCATTCTTGATAGGTTGATTCAATATTAAATAAAATAATTGATTTTATCCCTTTTTTTTTTCCTTTTTATAGCCGAGCAGATTTAATCTCATTCTTTAAAACATCGTATCGCATATTTTAATGTTTTACGTTTTAATATTGTGTAGTCTATAATTATTTTTTTATTAAAAATAAAATTAAAAAATATGTATTAAACAGCGTCGTTTTGTGTAAAACGACATCACAATACTGGAAAAAAGATATACGTTGCCAAAAGTTAAATCGGTACAAACGTGAAATTTTGGGATTTGATATGCAAATCACCCCCAAAAAATCATAATTAAAACTTTTTAATTTTTTTATGTAGGATCAAATGAGACTGTTAAAATAAAACAGAGAAAATATTAAATTAAAAATTAATTATGTTTTTGTGAATGGATCAGATTGATAGTAATGTAAAAGGCAGCTAGAAATTTAAATCTATATTTTTAATTTAAATAACATATTTCTGTTGGATCGTATGTATATTCCTAAAATATATTTAGATATGTAATTAAATTATAAATTGTAATATATTTTATAATTTTAATATAGAATTTCAATTTTGCATTTTAAAGAACAAACATTCATTTTTTTTACAGTTTAAACTATCAATTGAAAATTCGATTAACTGGTCATGACATGAAATATTGGAATTCAAGAATAAAAAGAATGATAAGATTACGTTCATATCATTACTGATTGATCAAATTTTTGATTGATTATTCAAATTATATAAGTAATATACTGAAATTATAAAATGTGCTATAATACACGGTTTTATTTGCATTTAACCTTTAAAAATATTATATCTTCATTAAAACTATATTTAATAAAAAAACATTAATTATGGGCAGGTATAGTTGTTTTCCAATTAGTTTGGAGACAACAAAAAATCTTAAGTGGGACATTTTAAAACATTTAAAGATTTTTAACCTATTCTCATAAGTAAAATAGAAGAATATTGAACAAACTTTTGGTAATTTCAAATTTGAGATAAATAGTTACTAGCTAGCTTAAAAAAAGTAATAAATATTTCAACTTACCTTGTAGGTATTATAATAGTGATACTTTCATAAATGAAATCGTAGCTACCTCATTAACTTACCCAAAAAAAACAAAAACAAAAAATCAACTTACCTTATAGGTAGTACGATGATGAAATATAATTGTAGTCAGGTCTAACTTTTTAAAAAATAAATAAATTTTTTCATTTTATGTTAGAAAATTTAAATTTTTATAATTACATATAATTTAAAAGATATTTTTACAATTATTTTTAAAATTTTAAATCTAATTTTATAAATATAAACTTTTACATTATTTATCAATTGAGATCTAATTTTAAAATATTATCTTA
The DNA here is from genome assembly GCF_937616625.2 of Mercurialis annua. Classification (NCBI taxonomy): domain Eukaryota; kingdom Viridiplantae; phylum Streptophyta; class Magnoliopsida; order Malpighiales; family Euphorbiaceae; genus Mercurialis; species Mercurialis annua. Next base: position 4,031,284 of record NC_065577.1, read on the forward strand.
CTTATGAAAACAGTTATCATAAAAAATCGATAAAAAGCGAAATGTTTGGATTTAAAAAAATTAAAATTTTATACATAATTATAGAAAAACCTTTTCAAATCAAATGTAATTACAAAAAATAAAAATTTAATCATAATTGATAAAAAAATATAAATGTTTAGAATTGAAAAAACAATTTAATCTCATAGCTATTTCACTTTATCGGAGAATATCAAATTATCTATTAAAATTTCATTTAATTTTCAATTTAACATAAAATTAATCTTATATAGAACTAGGTATCTATTTTAATATTATATGGAAATAAAGTAAAAGATGAGGCAGTGGTGAGATTTGCTTTACCGTACAAATTGGCCATGCTAGTTTGGCAGCCAAAAGTATGACACATATGTACCCTCGTACACATCACGTCTATTCTCCTATTAATTTTTGTACCACCAAACCAATCAAATCTTTCCATTTTTGATACGATAACAGATTTGTTTTTCCATAACGCATATTTAGGTCCCTTCATTTGTTGTTATTTTCGACATCCGATCCTCTATTTTTATTTATCAATATTAAATTTTTTATACTTTTAATAATAAACGTTTATTTCCCTCCTCAATTTGATATAAAATATTAATTAAAAATAAATTTATAATTTTAAACAAAAACACTCATAGTTTGACTAATTTGGCTCATATTACCTATTTAACTAAAGTGGTACATTTGATAGATCTGCCACGTGTCATGCCACATCAGCAAAAAAGCCACTAATTTTTTTTGATGTTTTCCAAAAAAAAAAAAAATTGTGCTCTGAACTGACACATTTTAAAAATCGTGAATTTTTAAGATTTTGTGTAAAAGATGGTGGCTTTATATATAATTAACTCTGTAATTAATTAGAGTAAATTATGATTAATTAGAAATTCACTCTTTAATTAAGGTGACACGTCATCATAGGAGGGTTTGAGCCGGTTTTGCCAAATTTAGAATAAAAGTGATCTGATTTTTCAGTTTTGAACGTTTATGATATTTTGTGCCAAGTTGTGGACTTGTGAGGGTAAAATGATCCTTTGACTTTTATTTATTAATATTAAATGAACAAAATATCCATTCACCTTTATCGCGGGTTTTGATACAAACAAATCCAAAACTTGCGTTTTCGTATCAAAAAAGCCATTGAGAAAGTGGTACTCTTAGTTTTGTTTAATTATCTTAATTAATTATAATTTAATTTAACCTCTAATTATAATCTAATTAATTAAAATTTTCAATTTTAGTTCCGCCACCACCGACCTCTCATACTCCAGCCACAGCCGCTTTTCCCTCTCGCTTTCCGACTAATCACCACCTACTCCGCTAAGCACTCCGACCACCATCGATAGCAATATTCATCCCTAAAAAGGAAAAACCCGATATATTCATCCTCAAAGAGAATGAACTGTTCAGTCAGTGAACCCAAAATCCGGATTCATCCTTAAAGAGGATGAACTGCCTGTTCATTTGAATTTGTTTAAGAGCCACACTAGTTAGAAGGTTTGGCCCACTACAATTTGTATCCAAAACTTAGGCTATAAAATTAGGTAGGTTTGCTAACATCACATAAATTTATCTATACTATATATAAAAGTACGGAAGGGGGGGACAGGCAAATTTACGGAATAACCCTTTTTAATTTATATTAAATAACGGTTTTATAGTCATTAACAAATTAGTTATTTAATTAATCACTGAAAAATTATTATAATTAGAGTTTTAGTTAAAATAAAATTGTATTATGGCAAAGAAATGCTAATTGAGTATAGAAAAAATAGCTAATCTTTTTCTAATTAATAAGAATATAAGACTTTTGGTTTAACTACACTAGAAACATAGTTAATATGAACACTCACAGTTTGCATATTAAAGTGAAAAGATAGAACATATAAAAACGTCTCTGAACCGGATTGATGTCTTACCTATAAATTAGAAATGTCTTACCATTCAATGATCAACCCAAAGAAAAAAAAACTTTTAGTTCAGCAAGTTGACGGAATAATCTGAGTGCAAAGCCAATTAAATAGGTAAATTTTGTACACTACAATACTATTATAAATAGGATGCCTCTCATATATAATATATATAATTAGGAGTCTAACTGTATATCTTTAGTAATTAATTAATGACCATAAAAATTTTATATTTATATTAATGTTTTTGCTATTAATTTTAATATTATCTTTATTCGAAAATTCAAAATGTCATTTTTTCAATTGTTAATACAATATTTTCCTTTTTAAACAATAAAAATACATATTACGATTCTTTTTTAATTTTTCTTTATTTTTATAATAAAATTTATAAAATATAAAGGGTTAATTCCAATAAAATACCAAACCTTTATTAATTTGGCCAGTTATAACCAAACTTTTAAAAATCGTCTATTTTAGCCAATTTTAGGATATTTGAAACATTTTTTGACCATCCGTGAATAAAACCGAAAAATTTATCATTCGTCAATGAGATAAACTAACCGATTTTGAATGATTAAGATATTTGACAAAATCCGTAAAATATAAACTAATTAATCACATTACGAGCCATGTGTAAAAAATATAAAGATAAATATAAAAAAATTATTTGATTATTTTAATTTTGTTTTAAAATGATAATACATGACTTGACGAGTCACGTTACGAGCCACGTGCGTAGCACGTAAAGCGAGACTAGTATGCGAAACGTGTAAATATTTGTTTAGAAAAATTGTAACTTTGCTTTTGGAAGAGCATATTTAATTTAGGGTCATATTGATTTGAAATATCATAAAAGGAATCATACATCTAATTCTGTGTAACAACTAAGGGGTCTCGAGCAACATATTTGGTTCGCAAAATTTAGCGTAACGATCGAGCCTATCTAAAAAAATTATAATCAAATTGAACTAAATTTATCAACTCCGCTAAAAAGTAGTGTAAATGTGACATATTTAATTGTTCATAAAATGATTTTATTGTGACATGATTTTGATCTAATGGAAATACAGCGATATTCTATCATTAGATTATAGCCTGATTGTAAATTGATAGGAAAATAGTTTTATATTAATCGAACCGAAAAGATTAATTGATAACTTTTCACGGAAGAAACAAATTGTGCAACTGTGTAGATTATGAAATTATAAAACAAAATATAGAAGTAGCACAATCTTCTCTTGAGTCTGATGTCTCATAAATGCTAGAATTTGTTTTTATAAGAATTATAAATACAAATTCTGAAGAGTGATGCTACTTGATTTAATATTAGATTAGTATTTTATTTTTATTTTTATTGACTATTTACTTCTAAGAAAAAAAAAATTAATTGACACAAAATAATAAAAATTAAAACTATATCCAATAATTTTCTTGACCTTAATGCTCTTACAATAATGGTTTGACATAAAAGTCGGTGAGTTTTGGTTCAATGGTCAAAAAAAAGTTGGTTTCTTTTAATTTTTTACAAATTTATTTACAATTTTTAAAATTTGAGATGCTATATATTTAACAATTTAACCATCCAATAATTGGATAAATATTTAAGCGTCCAAATTTTTTACTTCAATATATATTTATTTGTTTTTTCTGTTTATTTTGAAATTCAAACTAGCTCCCCTCAAGTTCATAATTCCCTCCATTTTTCTCAAGTCCATTTACATGGATGACACATAAGCAAATTTTAATTTAGTTTGATATTGTTTTTATCATTTTACTTATGTGTCATCCATCTAAATGGACTTGAGAAAAATGGAGGGGATTATGAACTTGAGGGGAGCCATTCCCCAACTATTGATAGCTAGAATTTTTAGAATTGAATTGTACTATTTATTCTAATAGTGTTTGGACTAGGAGCAATATTCTTCAGTTCCAAAAAATTAATTTTGCTAACTAAAGGATTAATATATAATTTCAACTAAAAGTTGAAATTTAAAAATTTAAAAATTGTCATAATCAAATTGATTGTGCAAAATTGAATAGATTTATGTGTAATTGCCAAATTAAGTTGAAAATGTTTGAACCATTAAACCTTATGGTTTCAGTAAGTATATAAAGATAAGCGCCTCTATCAATATTTTCTAAAGTTTAAGTTCAAATTTTCTACTTTTCACATAAAAAAACCAGCATTTTTTTTTTCAATCTACCCTAATAAACGAGAGAAAATATTGGCAAAACAAATACAACAATAAAAATAAAAGAAACTATTATTTCTACAACTTGTTAAATATATTCATGGTATTGACATTAAAAGAAGGCTTAATTTCTTAAAAAAACCTCCACCTTCCACTTTTTCTTCGTTTATACCCTGACCTTGTAAAAACACCATTTGTACCCAATTTTAAATTTTTATGTTTCATCTCTACCCAAAAGCATTAAATTGTACTCTTTTCATTTGGAAAAGAGTTTAAAACATACTTTTTTCTATTTTTAAAAATACAAATAAATCCTTAATCTTAAAAAATAATCAAATACATCCAAATAATTAATTAATTTTTTTAATTTTATAAAATAAAAAAAATTATTATTATTTTAAATTTTTTTGTCGGAAACATTTTTAAAAAAAATTAAAAAAAATTAAAAATTTAAGAAAAATTCGGAAATATTTAAAAAAAAAATAAAAAAAATTAAAATTATTTTTAATTTTTTGAAGAAAATGGTATTTTTGTACTATTAATAACATTAATATCTAAATAGTATATAAGTTAAAAATAAAGGATTGTTTTAAATTCTTTTTCAAATGAAAAGAATACAATTTAATGCTTTTGGGTAGAGATGAAACATAAAAACTCAAAATTGGATACAAATGGTGTTTTTACAAGGTCAGGGTATAGACGAAAAAAAATACAAGGTGGGTTTTTTTTAAGGAATTAAGCCTTAAAAGAACATGTTCATAATAAAAGTTTAAGCCCTATGAACCTCAGGAGGTGCATGAAGAGCTAAAAGAACAGAACTAAAATTCACAAGACAGAAAAAAAAAAGCATTTGAAGGTCAATAAATAAACCACTAGTACTAATGAATGTACATGCAACAATAGTAACACTTCATCAAATATTCTAACTAACATGTATACAAATTACAAGCTAAAGTATTAACCTGGCTGATCAACTACCTATTATGAATAAATTAAATGTTGATTGTCCTATTTAGTAGAACATAAAAATAATTTCCAGCAATCCTGAATCTAGATCAATATGAAATTTTTTGTTGCCATTACTTTATGATTGCAACATTCTACACAAACGATGAAATTAGTTTCCCTATCTTCTCTCAAACTCATGGCGTGCAACTGCAGAAAGGAGCTTCAAAAATTGAACCAAATGGTAAGCAAGATCGCAGGTGATGGCAATGGCCATTCTAAAACTCAGTAATTTTCTTGTCCTTCCTTTTCGTCATCCTCTTTGATTTGGATATTATATCGTCCCATGCAGTAGAACTCACTCCATGCGGAAGGTAACTCAGGTAGCGTATCACTATCTTCATTTGTAAGGGGGACAATTTTATTGTCATCAAATAATATATGAACTCCACACTTGTTTACCACCACACTAGAGCTTAACTGTTCTAGGCCTTCAAGGTAGAATACAGGGTCAAATTCAAAAGAGGCCTCACTGAAACTGTATTTGGAGTAGATGAAATGGACTGTTGAATAGAACAAGCGAGTGTGTTCTGATCCAAACATCTCGTCACTCGTAGCTGGTTGTTCTAATCCAAACACCTCGTCAATGTCATCCATCTCGTCATGACAAAATGTTGAAAAACAAGCATCCCGGTCTGTTGTAAAACAAGCATCCTGCTCTGTTATTTCAAAACAGAGGGTATGACCGGACTCGGCCATGAATCTACATTTACATCGGATAAATATTGCATTGAGAGAATCACAATCTTTGAACGATGTATCTTTGAATGCAACAACAGCACAAAAGGCAAGAACCATAAAGTCATGCGGACCCGGCCTCAATGACAATAGCAAAGATGATCCGTTGTTATTCTGATACATTAGTTTTGGTGGAATTTCACCTCCAACAACCCGCAGCCCGGTTCTAAATGTATAGACTTTAACATTGTGTGGATTCTGTGGAACCATTTCCTGTAACAAGAAATGTGTCATGTTGAACGATATCCTATAACAAAAAAAGTATCATGCTTTGTAACTCAATAGGGACAGAGAGTATAAGAGAGAGAGAGAGAGAGAGAAACCTGAAAAGTATAGCTTTGGCGTTCTTGTAACAAATTATAGAGTTTCAGCTGTGGCGAGATACTTTCCAGCCTCAGAAGCATATTTTCCGCAATCTTTCCGCACACATTCTGATCCAAATTAGCACAATTACGAGTATCAATCAACCACAAGGAATCCATATGTCCTTTTGTGAGATGTGATAGCAGTAACTCTAACAATGTGCAGTTGGTTACAAATAACTTTTCTAGAGCTGATGGAAGATCAGATAAATGTTTGAGCCTCTTACAGTTCCTTAAATTTAGATCCTGTAACTTCAGAAGATCTTTGAAGCCGGCAGGCAGCATCTCCAAATTATTTCCACCTAAATTCAATTTCCTCAATGAAACTAAGGAGGAAATACTGTTTGGAATTTCTGTCATGCCACAATCCTCCAGAGATAATAGATTTAGACAAGTCAAACCTGTGAAAGGAGGCAGTATCAATCCTTCACATCCATCGCAATGTAATATACCAAGTTTGCTCAAGTCATTGATGGAGGATGGTATCCTTTTTACACCACTTTTGGTTGTAAAAAGCCTCTCAAGAGAATCTAAAGCCCCCAAGTTCTCTGGTAATTCTTTGAGACGTTGACACTTTGCTATAACAAGATGTTTAAGAGACTTTAAATTGCAAATATCATCTGGAAGATACATAAGTTTTGAGCATTCGTTAAGCGTAAGACGTTCGAGACGCTTCAACTTGCCAATGTTATCTGGAAGACTTGCCAGTTCTGAGCATCCATTAAGATTAAGATCTTTAAGACATCTCAACTCACTAATACTATCCGGAAGAAGTTTGATCCTTGTACATTTTCTTAGAGACAATTCAGTGAGTGAAGTGTGTCGCCCAATTAAGGAGGAAACTCGTTCTATTGAAGTTCTGTTTAAGAAAAAATGTCTTATATTCCTAGAAACTTTTGGAAAGTCGGTGATATTTGAGCAACCTTCAAGAGAAAGAAAATTAAGATTTTTCAAATGAAGGAAGCTTGGGATACTGCCAAGCCTCTTGCAATATCCAAGATCGATATGTGAAAGCTTTATGTCAGATTGGATAGATGAGGAAATCTGCACCAAACTAGCACAGCCTCTCAAATGTAAAACTTCAAGTTTTGGTAATTCAGACAAGTCTGGCATTTTCACTAGATCCACGGAATAGCTGAGATTCATAAATCTCAAATTTACGAGACACTGCATGCATATATGAGAAATGGGAGATCAAGAAGAATACAAGACAAAACCAACTACACAAAAATATACTAATTAAATTGTACCTTATTTTTGTTGCAGAGTTGTCGAATATGGCTATGCATCAAATGAAGGTGAACAAGATTGTCTGGGAAAAAGTTCAAGGGCAAAGATTTTGAAGGATATTTATGCCAATGCAAGTATGTTAGATCATCTGGTAAAAAATTGAGCTCTTCTGAGAGTGATATATTAATTTTTTTACACGAATCATAGATTTTGTTTGGTCGAGTAAAAGAAATGTCTTGTTCATAATCAGGGCTGTAGAATTTTAGAAATTTAAGTTTGCTCATTCTCTCAAATGCATTGGAACTTAGTTCAATATCTCGAACTTTTGACATGTCTAGGGTTATGCTTTCAACTGAAATTGTCCCCTAATAAACAAAACCAAATAATAAATGAAAAATTATCTTTATGAAATGAAGCACCTGTAAAAGCAAGAATAGTATTATAGCAGTTTAAGTTTAACAAGAAAAACGATGGTAAAAAAGGTGATTCTTACCAAATCTTTTGTCAATACGTAGATGATTTCTTTAGGAACCCACAACCTACTCCGCTTTCCAGGATTTTTAATGCACTCCTTGCGAATGATATCTGTGCCCATTTGCTGTATCAAATCATGCATTTCTAACGTATTGTCTGAAATGTAGATGAGACACTTGTCAAGAAGAGAACTGATTCCAATCCTTGCAAAACGACCCAAGCTGTCCAATACCCGTTCCACTTGATCTTTATCCTCCGACTTAAGGAAACATGCAATGTCGAGAAATATTTCCTTTTCGTTCTCATCCAATCCGTCATAGCTAATTTTCATAATTTCTTGAATTTTCTTTTCAGAGCTACTCTCTAATTTTTTCAATTGATCTTCCCATTCTACTACATTCTTACTGTATAAACTGGAACCCAGAACTTGAAGAGCTAATGGGACACCCTGTGTGTACTTCATTGCCCTTTTTGCCACATTTATGAGTGCTTCAGTAGGAGCTTGTTGTTTAAAGGCATGCAGGCTAAAGAGTTGAAGAGTCTCATAATTATTTAACTCCTTAACTTCGTATATGTAAGCACACCTATTTTTGAGAATTTGTTTATCTCTACTAGTCAAAACAATTCTACTCCCTGGAGCATAAATGGCACTATCTCCTATCAAAAACCCTAATGCACCCAAATCACTCACATCATCCAAAACAATGAGAACCTTTTTCCTCATGAACCAATTCCTAATGGAAGAGGATAACATGACTGGCATGCCAACATTTGAGTTTTGCTTCCCAAATACTTTGAAAAGGATTTCATGTTGTAAACCATCTAATGTGTACTTCTCTAATTTTTCCCTAACATTTGAAATAAAGCATTGACCTTCAAATTGGGAAGAGAATCGATCATATACTTTGCCAGCAAGAGTTGTTTTACCTATACCGCCCATCCCCCAAATTCCTATGAAGCGCACATCTCTAGCTTGTAAGTGCAATAAAGATTCAATATCCTTGATACGTGGCTCCATTCCTACCAAACCATCATCATAGGGATCATTAGAAAATGATACAGGTCGATCTTTAAAGGGTCGCCCGTACTGTTTTTCCTGCACAAGTAACAAATATAAGCTCAAAGGACTTCAGGCTTGCTCAGCCTGAAAGCCACTCCGATGCTTAAGTCAGAGAGGGTTTTTTGGTAGGTAAGTGAATGTAAGAGTATTTGAGTCTGATTTTGCTTACCCTTCTCAGCATTCGGTGGCTTCCTTTTATAATGAGTTTAAGGCGGTGGTTATCTGGTAAATCGTGGGTTTGCCCCACGATTATTGATAATGGTGAAGGCACGTTCCCGATTATCCCGGGTAGTGGGTGTCAGGGAACAGAGTGGATGAGGTCGCCTAGATGGCAGACCTGGATGAGTCCGCCCGAGACAGACATGGGCGATGGGAGATTTGGAGACCCGTTGGGCGAGCATAGCATTCGTTAGGCGATGCTTGGAGTTCGAATATTATTAGGTCGGTATCAGATGTCCCCCCCTTATAATCTTGCTAAGTCAAAGACTTGAAGCGCCAATTTTCAAAATTCGAATTTCCGAAATTTTCGAAACAATTTGAATTTCAAACGTTTCCTTCAACGGTTACGAATCTGAAGCGTTTTTTGACTATAAAAGAACGCGACTTTTGGTTTTCCATTGATTATTTCGAGGAGTTTCCTGCTGTCAGGCATTCGAGTGTATAAAAGAGGTACATATTCTTTAATTAAAAGTTTTTTACTCTTAATTTTTCTCTCTGATTCTCTGTTAATTTTTCTCTCTGATTCTGTATTTCTGTTGACGTATTTCTCCAGCCAGGTTTTCTTCGAGTTACATAGCACCAGACTTTCTCTTTTAATCAGTAAGTGGCTTAGCTATTTTTGTTTGTCTTCTTGCTTCCTTCTTCTTGTTTGCCTTCAGATAGTATATTTTTAGGATGTCTACATTAAGGATTTCAGTGTCTTCCCCTTCTTCTTCCTCTTCTTCTGAGAGTTCTGCCAGTGACCCTACTTACCCTGCTCCTCTTGCCACCCTCGTTGAGTTGTCATCTGACGAGGAAGGGTTGTCTCAGAAGGTGATCCCTGATAGTGAGGAGGGTGTTGATGACAGAGGGCCAGAGGGCGAGGCTCCCCTTGAGGACGTTGGTGGAGATGAGGGCGGAGATGGTGAACTGGGTGATGACGAAGGAGACGAGGAGGATTTTGTTTTTAAAAGACGTAAAATCTCCTCTGGGACATCTTCTAGTAATAAAAAACCCTTGTCTGAGTGGACCATCGATCTGGGTCAAGAGGCCCTTGTATGGATTAGGTCGAGGTACGAAATTCCTCCCTTCATTGGCCTTCGGATTCCATCTGAGGGTTCGGCTGTTAGCCAGGTCTTGAAGGATGATGAACAGTTGCTCTTTGTTGAAGATTTGGAGGCGGGTTTAAGGCTACCACTCGATCTCTTCACCCAAGAAGTGTTCGATAATTTTAAGATCCCCCTAGGTCAACTCCATCCTAACGCCCACCGTCACTTGACAGGAGTTTTTATTCGTGGGCTCCAACTGAAGAGACAGGTGGGCTACGAGATCGTTAGGGCGATCTATTCTTTGGGGAGGAAGAAAAGCGATGAGTTCTTCTACTTGCAAACCGGAAGATCTCCCTTCACTGGCCTTCCCAATTCTTTGAAGCGGTGGAAGGGTTCCTTTGTCATCGCCAAGAAGGAAGGGGGTTGGGGTTCCATTCCGAATGTTTTTGTGGAAGGGCCCCTAAAGCTGGAAAAGGCGAACCTGAGCGAGGTTGATAAAGAGACGTTGCGTCTGCTTCGAGGTGGCGCTAAGGTGCACGTAGTGAATCTGATAGATTCCTACTTTGGCTGGGACCAAAGTGTTGCCTCCAAGAGAAATAAGAGAGTGCAGGGTGGAAAAAGGGGGAAGAGGAAGAAGAGTGAGGATAGGAGGGATACATCGCCTGATAATGGAGACGAGTTCCCTGACATGGGCGAACCACTTCTTTCTTCCCCTCTTAATATTTCTTCTATGCCTCTTAGTCCTTCTGGTACCTTGTTTGTACCATGAAGCTTTTATTTCCTTTAATTTTTGTGAAGCGTTTTCTGAATCTTGTTTACTTTGATTTTTCAGTGCCGAACTTCAAGGAGCTTCAGCAGAAGGTCATGGAGGACAGGAAAGCTCGCCGGGAGGCTCGAGAGAGGGAGGCCCTTCCCCAAGCTATTCCCAAGCCGACTTCTGAGGCTAAGAAGGCGCCTGCCAAGAAAGGGGGCGATGTTCCTTCTACGACCGGAAGCAAACCCCCTTCTTCTCAGAAGGGTGATGAGTCTGCCCCTACTCCTAGGGTGGTGCTGCCAGGCTTCCAGATAAAGGAACCTGTCACCAGCCCTCCTCCTCCTGCTGTTCCCTCTTACACCGGTAAGGGGAAGGATAAGATGGAGGTTCCTGCGAAGGAGAAGCATGCCAGATCCCTTCCTTCTGCTCCCCAAACTGCCCCGGCTGCTTCGACCGGCAGCAAAAGGCGAGCTCCTTCTTCAGGGGGCGAAGATACTGAGGGGGAGGGACCCTCTATGAAAAGGCCTAAGAGGGATGTGATGGTGACTCAGGTCGACCTGCTCCTTCAAAAGTATGGGGCCGATGCTACTGTGCGTTGTCCCGCTGTTGCCCACGACATCTTCCGGGGTTCCTGCTGCCCTTCGGACGTTGACTATTATTTGAAAAGGCCGGACAACGTACTGATGGACGATTGTTTTTCCAACCTGGCAAAGGTGATTATTTTCTAACTTTATCATTTTGCCTTTTTCTTCCTGTTATGGTTATTTTCTAACTCAGTTTTATTTTATGTTTAGGTTGCCTATGCCATCCGTCAATACCGCTCCAACCGTCTTAACGACGATGAGATGCAGGTGAAGTTAAAGACGGAGTACAAGCTGCTGAAGGGAAAGTATGACTCCCTTCGCAGCGAACATGGCGGGTGCACTCAGAAGCTGGACTCTCTTCGTGCTGATGTGGATAGATTATCCAGAGAGAGGGAGAGTGCTGTGAAGCAGCAGCGTGTGCTGTCTGAGGAGGTCGCCCGCCTTAAGAAGGAAAATAAAAATCTGGCGGCAGAGGTGGTGTTGAAAAGTACTGATTATGACGATCTCAAGAAGGAGTTCGACACCACCGTCACGGCCCTTAACGATAAAGTCTCAGTTGCTGAGAAGAGGCTTTATTTGAAGCGGGGCAGGCTGATTCGTGAGAAGGAGAGGCGTCGCCGTAACACCGCCCAGCTAGCCAATGATCTGACTGACTTCACTGAAGCCATCGTGGGTACCTACTTGGAGCGTCATCCTGATGGGGACGTTGAATTTTTATATGGCTTTCCCGAGGGGGTTAACAGTGAGAGTGAGCCAGATTCTCCCCAAGACTTGTTCGTCTCCATCAAGTCTGAAAATGGTGGAGGTGCTGCTGAGGTTGCCGAACAGTCTGCCCAAGGGGTCCAGGAACCTGCCAAGGCTGGCGAGAAGCCTCTTGTTCCTGGTTTGGGAGGTAGTCCTGAGGAGAAGGACTTCGGCTTGCTTATATCTTCGGAGCGGCCTTTTGCTGCTCTGGACTTATTGGATCGGCCTTCTGATCTGGAGTCTATCCTTCCAGGGTCCGATCCTCTTAGTCTTGCCGATGTCCCTTCTCCCACCCGTTCTGGCAACATTCGTGTCGATGCTTCTTCTTCAGCCAGGCGGGATTCGCAGGAGGGGCTATCTGTCCCAAATATTTTGGAGGGGAACAAAGAGGCTGCCCCGGAGAAGGTTGAGCCAGAGATCATCAAGCTTTAGATTCCTCTTTTTAGTTTTTGTATAGGAAGAATTTTCCCTTTTTTTTTTTTGTTATGTACTTTGTACATTTGTATCTTTTCTTTTGTTAGGAACTTTACTTTCCTTTGTAATTTTTGTGGGGCATTTGCCCTCTTTTTAATATATATCTTTTTTGCCTTCTTTATTTTTGAGACAGTTAGCTTCTATGTTCTCTTTATTTTAAGCGATATATATATTTTGACTGTGTATTTTCCTTTTTTGGGAATGAACTCGTCAGTTCTCCTCTTTGGAAATATTTTAAGTAATCAGTAACTATGGTAAAGAGACGATATCTGTGGAAATTCCTTGTCCGAGCAAGGGTAAATTAAAATACTTGCATAAATTCAAATACAATAATGTGATGAAATATCACTTGTAGAAATTGAAGCACAATGCTGTGATTAAACATCACTTGGAGGAATTGAAATACAATATTGAAACTAAACACCGCTTGACTAATTATGCTACTTCTTAAGGAATAACTAATCATGTCTGATGGCGACCCATTGTGACTAAATTTTTCTCAAGTTGTTGGCGTTCCATGTCCTTGGTATGATTCTTCCCATGGAGTTGGTGAGTTTAAATGTTCCTTCTTTAATGACCTCGCTGATGGTGTAAGGTCCTTCCCAGTTTGGCTGCAGTTTTCCACTTCCTGCTTCTCCTTTTTTGACTTCGGTTTTTCGCATGACTAGGTCGCCTAGTTTGAATTTTCTTTTCTTTACATGGCTGTTGAAATGTTTGGCCATCTTTTGTCTGTAGGCTTCCATCCTGATGTCTGATCTGTTGATTTTTTCAACCAGGAGATCCAGATTGTTCCTGAGCTCTTCTTCGTTTTCTTCTAGGTTTAGCTGGTTGTCTTCTGTCCTTGGCGTGGGTGCGCCGATCTCTACAGGAATTACAGCCTCCGTTCCATAGGCTAGGGCGAATGGAGTTTCGCCCGTTGATTCTCTAGGGGTGGTACGGTAGTTCCATAGGACGCTGTAGAGTTCTTCTACCCATCTTCCTTTGCACTCGTCTAGTCTTCTTTTTAGTCCGGCCAGTAGGATTCTGTTGGCCACTTCGGTTTGCCCATTCGATTGTGGATGGTAAACCGAAGTGAACCTTAGGTCGATCTGATACTCGGCACAAAACTTTCTAAACTTTGCTGAGTCGAACTGCTTTCCGTTGTCTGTGATCAGCACCTTCGGTATTCCAAACCTGCACAAGATAGATCTAAAGAAAAAGTTAGTTATGCGTTGTTGGGTGATTTTTGCCAGTGGTTCTGCCTCTATCCACTTGGTGAAGTGGTCGATTGCCACTACCAGGAACTTCCGTTGTCCTGTGGCCAAAGGGAGAGGTCCCAGGATGTCCATACCCCACTGGGCGAACGGCCATGCACTGCCGATGGGTTTCATTTCTGAAGCTTGCTTTCTTGGTACCAAGGCATGTTGCTGGCACGGCCAGCATCCCCTTACTAGGGTTGTAGCTTGTTCTTTCATCGTGGGCCAATAATAGCCTTGTAGCAGTGCTTTCCTGACCAGTGTTGATGCTCCGTCATGTGCTCCGCAGGTCCCCTCATGTAATTCTTTCATGATGTACTCTCCTTCTTCTTTGTTCACACATCTTAGCCAGGGATGGGTGAATGACCGTTTGTACAGCTGGCCGTTGTATATTCCGAACTTTGATGAGAGTATCACTATCCTTTTGGCTTCCTTCTTATCCTCGGGGAGTATTCCATTAGCCAGGTATGCTGTGAGGGGGGACATCCAGTTTTCTTCCCCTTCTACCATCAGTACTTCGCCTTCCTCAATTTCTTCTTGAAAGTTAGGCTGTCGTTTGATTTCATGAGGAATGTTTCTCATTGAGTCGTAATTCTTTGTTGCTGCCCACTTTGCCAATTCGTCTGATCTTCCATTCATTGCTCTGGGTATTTGCTGTAGCGACCAGGATCGCCCATTATCGGCAAAGAAGGTTTTGGCCTGCTTGGCGTACTTCTTCAACGTAGCTTCTTTTACTTCGAAGTTCCCCGAGACTTGGTTCACAACCAGTTGTGAATCACTGTAGATCTGGACTTCGGAGATGTTAAGCTCTTCGCATAATTGCAACCCTGTTATCAGCGCCTCATATTCCGCAACATTGTTGGAAGCTGGAAATTCGAGTCTTGCTGAGTATTCCATTTGGATTCTTCCTGGTCCTTTGAGCACGACTCCGATGCCTGCTCCTTCTCCGCAAACTGCTCCATCGACGTGCATCTCCCAGGGAGTCGTTTTGTCCTCCATGGGTTCTTTGAATGTTAATTCAGCGAAGAAGTCGGCTAGTGCTTGAGCTTTCAGTGCTTTCCGAGCTTCATAGATAACGCCCAGACTTCCTATTTTGACGGCCCATTCTGCTATGCGTCCACTTGTCTCTGCCTTCTGGAGGATTTTTCGTAATGGTTGGTCGGTCCGTACAATGATTTGGTGCCCTTCGAAGTAATGTCGGAGCTTGATGGTGGCGGTGTATACGCACAGCGCCAGCTTCTCCAACTTCGGGTATCTCAGCTCCGCATCTCTGAGTACTTTGCTAATGTAGTAGATCGGGTATTGTTCGCCTCCTTTTTCCGACACCAATACTCCTGCTATTGTTTCGTCAGAGCAAGAGATGTATAAATATAACACGTCGCCCGGATCCGGTCTCGCCAACAGTGGGGGCGAGGATAGGAAGCTTTTCAACTCTTCAAACGCCTGCTGGCATTCTGCGGTCCATGTGAAGTTCTTGATCTGTTTCAGGGTTTTGAAGAAAGGCAGGCATCGTTTTGCCGAGCAGGACATGAACCGACCTAGAGCCGTGATCCGGCCGTTGAGCTTCTGGACTTCATGTATGCTCCGTGGCGGTGTCATTTTTAAGACCGCTTCGATTTTATCTGGGTTGGCCTCGATACCCCTCTGAGAGACCATGTATCCCAGGAACTTGCCTGCCGGTACTCCGAATACGCACTTTTCCGGATTGAGTTTTAGCTGGTATCTCTTTAGCGTCTCCAGGACTATCTTCACATCTGTTGGGTGGTCTTCAGCTCGGATGCTCTTGATAATCATGTCATCCACATAAACTTCCATGTGTTTTCCTATCTGATCTCTGAATATTGAGTTCACCAGCCGCTGATATGTGGCTCCTGCGTTCTTCAGACCGAAGGGCATCATCTTGTAACAAAATAATCCCTGGTCCGTTATGAAGGCCGTTTTCTCCTGATCTTCAGGTGCCATGGGTATCTGGTGATATCCCGCCTTGGCATCTAGGAATGTATAGAGGGCGTGACCTGCTGTGGAGTCTACTAACTGATCAATGTGTGGGAGTGGGAAACTATCTTTGGGACATGCTTTATTCAGATCTGTGAAGTCCACGCACATTCGGTAAGTGCCATTGGACTTTTTTACCATCACCACATTTGCTACCCACTTGGGGTAATAGGCGTCTTTGATCACGTTTGCTGCTTTTAACCGGGCGACCTCTTCTGCGATGGCGAGTTGTTTTTCGGGCGAGTGCCTTCTCTTCTTTTGTATCACTGCCTTCGCGTCGGTCGCTATGTTTAACCGATGACATATGACGTCCGGGTCTACTCCGATCAATTCGTCTGTTGTCCAGGCAAAGGAGTCTCCAAGCGATCTGAGGTTTTCGGTCAGAGATCGTTTGATTTCTTTTTCTAGCTCATCTCCCACTTCTATCTCCTTTCCTGGGGATAATTCGATTTTCTCAGTTCGCCCATAATGCTCCGCCCTTTCCTTCTTCTCTGGAGGTTCCATTGTTAGTACTGGCAAGGTTATATGTACTTTCCTGAGAGCTGTAAAGTATGCTTCTCTGGCTGACTTTTGGCATCCTCTGACTTCGGCATCGCCTTCTCTGGTTGGGATTTTCATCAGTAGGTACCTCATGCAAATGGATGCGCACGTATCGTGCAAGAGTGGCCTTCCGAGAATTGCGTTGTATGCGAAATCCATATTGACCACGATGAATTCTGCTCGGATCTCTTTGTAGATCTCTCCATCCCCCAGTTGGATGTTTATCTCCAGTGATCCTTCCACCTGTACAGATTTGCCTCCTAGTCCCACTAGTGGAGTAGAGACATGTGTCAAATTTTCTTTCTTGAGTCCAATTCTGCCGAACACCTCCATCGTGATCATGTTTACCGAACTTCCCGTGTCTACGAGCATTCGAGATACCTCGAAATTGTTGAGTCGCCCCTTGACAACTAGGGCGTCCTCATGGGGGACTGATAAGCCACGACTATCGACCTCCGAAAAAGATACGCTTCTGAATTTCTTAGCATTCGGTGCACCTGGGCTAACCGAGTAGACTGTTCTTGCAGCTTTCTTCCTTGTAGTATTGCTGTCTCCTCCGGTCGATCCGCCCATTATTACGTTAACCACGCCTGCTGGCTCTGGTCTGGGTCTTCTGGCGATTTCTTCTTTCCGCTCTTTCTTTCTTTCTGATTCCGTCTCTCTGGCTTCGGTGTCCCTTTTTACGAACTGGGAAAGGGATCCCCTTTCTATCAGCTTCTCTATCTCCTCCTTCAGGTGCCAGCATTCATCTGTGGTGTGGCCGTTGTCTCTGTGAAATTCACAGTATTTGCTATTGTCTCTTTTGCTGGCTGATGCAGCGTTCATCTTCCTTGGCCATCTGACCTTCTCTCGGCTGTCTTTTACCCAAAACAGTACGTTGGTTCTGGTTGTGTTCAGGGGCGTATATCGCCTATCTTCGTCTTTTTTCCTTTTATTTCTGAAATGGTCGTTGCCTTTTTCTCCGAACCTCTTTCCTATGGGCGATCTGTCCCCATTTCTTCTTCCTGCAAACGTTCGTTCTTCTACCCGTCCGAGGCGATTCTCTATCTCTCTTTGGCCATCATCCACTCTGATCTGTGTATGTGCGATGGTCATCAGTGTGGTAAATGATTTTGGTGATTTAGCCAACAATTCCTTTCGTAGGTCGGAGTTGGTAGTTCCATTGAGTAATGCTGTGTAGGCGATCTCCTGGCTCAGGTCTTCTATCTGCATCGCCTCCTTATTGAATCTTTCTACATACTTCCTGAGTGTCTCTCCTTCCCATTGCATGATGGCCAGCAGATCTGTGGACAGTTTCTTTTGAGGGATGCATGCTACGAATCTAGCCTGGAAAAGTCCTGAGAATTGTTTGAATGTCAGCACTGATCCTGGCTTTAAACTCTGGTACCATTCCTGCGCCAGACCTTTTAAGGTAGTAGGAAAAAGTTTGCATAGTACGTGATCCAAGTTTGTCTGAACATTGATCACCGCTTGGAATTTGTGAATATGGCTCTTGGGACAGCCTGTTCCATCGTATGACTCCAAATTTGGGGGGTATCTGAACTTTGTAGGGAATTCGTGAGAGATGATGAAATCTGCGAGTGGTGAGTCACTTCGAAGAGAGATGTCCACGTCTTCACATCTTATTCCAAGCCTGCTCATGACTTGGCGAACTTTTTCCTCCAGATGCTCTTCTCCGCCTTTGAGGGTGTGTTGTTCATCCATCCAACGTTCTTCGTCTGGAATTACGATGGGGGCATTTTGTTTCCTTGCGGAATTTTCAGGGGCATCTTCCTCTCGCATCGGTTCTTTTCCCTTGTCCATGGTTGACGTTGACTTCTGTACTGGTGATTTCGCTGATCCCTGCTCTGGCGATTTTAACGAGATACTCTGTTTGATGTCTTTGAGTAGACTGGTGATTTCTAGGAAAGCCTTGAACATTGCTTGGTTGTTGATTGGCTCTTCATCAGGTGCTACGGCTATCGGAGGTATCGTCTGTCTTATCGCCAGGGGGTCGCTGGTTTCTCCTTCTTCGCTGGTTGGGGGAAACAGATTTAGGGCCGGTGGTTCTGTTTCCCTGTCTTCTCGGTTGGTAGCTGGTAGAGTATTATCTCGTGGGGGATCCATTCTTGAAAAAGCAAATTCTGAAAAGTATCTAAAAGGAACGACGAAACTAATAAGTTCCACCCTCACCGCACCAAATGATACAGGTCGATCTTTAAAGGGTCGCCCGTACTGTTTTTCCTGCACAAGTAACAAATATAAGCTCAAAGGACTTCAGGCTTGCTCAGCCTGAAAGCCACTCCGATGCTTAAGTCAGAGAGGGTTTTTTGGTAGGTAAGTGAATGTAAGAGTATTTGAGTCTGATTTTGCTTACCCTTCTCAGCATTCGGTGGCTTCCTTTTATAATGAGTTTAAGGCGGTGGTTATCTGGTAAATCGTGGGTTTGCCCCACGATTATTGATAATGGTGAAGGCACGTTCCCGATTATCCCGGGTAGTGGGTGTCAGGGAACAGAGTGGATGAGGTCGCCTAGATGGCAGACCTGGATGAGTCCGCCCGAGACAGACATGGGCGATGGGAGATTTGGAGACCCGTTGGGCGAGCATAGCATTCGTTAGGCGATGCTTGGAGTTCGAATATTATTAGGTCGGTATCAGAAAATACCCGACTTAACGTCTCGAAAACATGATTGACAATTTCTTCAATTAGTTTTGACTCAGGCCTAATAACAAAGAAAAAGCAAATACTAGCAATTAAGAACTTGCTTAGAAAAACTAAGCTAATATATCAAAAATTTGTGATATCATTTTCTTTTTCTTTCGTAATAATATCTCTTAAGATGTGGATTAGAGATAAGTTGAAGAGATAAATTCACTAATTTTATATAAATTGATCCAAATGCAATATACCCTTGCATAACTGAGAAATGAATTATAGTCTATAATACAGAAATAAATTGCATTGCATTCATTGATGAACCTCCACCTTAACATATTAAAGAAATAAAGTTCCGAAATAAGAATGAACTGCAAATCATAACAAATTGAAGGCTTGGTTTCATAAATTTTAGGCAAGGAAGTGATAAATCGAATTAAGAGACGAAAAAAGAAGAACTTACTTAATGTTGTTTGAAACCAATCCTGCCATTCCTGCAGTTTCCTTCAAAGCATGGCTCCAGCTCTCCACTTTATCCAACTCCTCCTTGAACTCTTCTCTATGCTTGATAAGCGCGTCGCCATACCTTCCGCTCAACTCTTGCACATTGGTAGGATCTATTCGGTAGAACACCGGCAATATCACTTTATTGCATTCCATTATCTTCACTAATTCATCCAAACACCATGGCGAATATGCATAATTTTCTGAAAAAATAACAACCGAAACATACGATTCTTCAATTATTTGCAACAGATTATCTGAGATATTTTCTCCTCTGTCAAGATTTTCATCTTTGAAGGTAATAATTTGATTTCTGCATAAAGCATCGAAGAGATGACTGAAAAAACCATCGCGAATATCTGCGCCTCGAAAACTGATGAAAACGTCATATTTCCATTGATGCATAATTACAGAGGAAGTAGAAGCCATAGTATATGTAAAATCAAAGCAGCTTATGAGATCAATTTCAGCAAACTAATGCAAAATTAGAAGAATATTTAGCTGTTGGATCAACTATATCAAGAAATTGAAAAGAAAAAAATTAGATTTTGTTTCTATTTTTTTTTTTTTTTTTAGGAAAAGATAACATCCAATCTAATTGTTTGCAACATGTTCGGTAATTTGCCTCGATGACAGTATAAATTAACTTCGTGGATAAATTATTGATGAATTCGCTAATTATGGACAATTAGCCCCATTTTAAAAAATTAGCTTAAAATTTGATGGGACAAATTGTCAATTGAAGAACAAATATTTTACAAGTTTAGGGGACAAATTGTCAAAACAGAGATAATCGCCAATAATATGCAGATTCATGACTAATTTGCCCACTTGCTACTTAAGTCCTATTCAATACAAGCAACCTTATTTTTTGATTCCTTAATTTTTTATTCCCTAATTCCCTTGCTTGAGTGATTATTTCTGTTTAGGTTCTATCATTTTACAACGGATGCCAGATTCAAGAATAGTGAAACGGAAGGTGTTGGGATGTACAAAGATGATGAATTCTTTCTTTCTTTTTTGTCAAATGATGAATTTCTTTTTGACTATGTGAAAATGGAATTTGAATCAGACAATTACACATTTGAAGTTTATGTCCCGATTCACGAAAAATTAACGTGTTGAAATTACGGATTTTAACCGTTGGAAGTACATTTAGGCTTCCATTTCTAGTTACACAGGAAGAATTGGAGCGGAATGTGAGAGAAAAAGAGCCAAGTATGGACTTCAGAATTGTTGAGAGCCAATGTAGGTAATTGTCTAGGTATAGAAACAGGAAAGCCATTAAAATTAGTAAAAAAAAAATCAATATAGCATAATGTTAGTTTTTATATATTAAGTCTCTTCATCACCAAAATACTCCACACGCCATTGATGAAATATAGCATAATTTTTACATTAATTTTTTTAGAATGATTCACTATACTTTTAATTACATTGAAAGTAAGTTTTACAATCTGACTTTTTCAATCTGGCTCGACCGTGATAACACTTTCGACACTGAAAACACTTTATATTAAAGGTGCAATGATTCAAAAAATATACTAATGCAGGAACTCCCATGTATTTTGTTTTGCCCAATAAAAATTGGCAAGAAACCACATGATTCGGAATCACCCTTATGCTGCTTCTCCATTTTTCACAATCAAAAACCTGCTCCTAAAATAAAAATCAACTTCTCAATCCTTTCCATTGGTAAACATGATGTTTTCTTCTTTTGTACAGAAAGGTCCAAAACTACGTAGTTTTGGAACCTATATTTAATCACAGAGATTGCAACAAAAGATCAATATGTTGCACTTCTATGTCATCCTTCGGTACCCTAGAAATAGCAGTCTTTCGTTTTTTCACCCCTATTAAAACAAGTTCTTGCTGGATGCTTTTGACTGTAATAGAAAAAGGAACTGAGATAGGGAAGAGAAATAACCCGTGAAGTCCAGCTCTTGTTTAAGCATTCTGATACCAGTACCGGTTGCTCCTGATATTTTATAATTCTGTCACATGTAGCAGTAAAATCATGGACATTGGATAAGGAGATCAAAGGAAGACGAATATGTGAACATTGACGTGAAAGCCAGTGTATGTAGTCTACGGGGGAGATAACAAAACGACGTAAAAAATTAATAATCATCCAACAACCAAGATACATATTACCATATAACAAAGGAAGACAAAAGGCTCAACCATGCATTTAAAGAAATGAACATGTCATTGTCAACAATGAAAAATTCCTACAATATTGAAAGACATCTAGAACGTAAAAATAATCCGTGAGGAAAAGCACACATCTAAGATCATGTTGAAGGTCCAAAGAAAGGGATGTCAACTGAATTAAATGTTATCAAGTATGACTATTTTTTCAATTATAGCCTTACACATATAAGACATTGGCAACACAAACTCAATAACGAGTCAGATAATGAGTGAAAGTGAGAATAAATAAGTTAACTAGCACATGTCTCAGAATGTTGTCTGTTGTTTAACTTATACACTCCCTTGACATATATATCTCATGCTAAAAGACAAAAGTGATACCTAAATAATACAAGTAATTTTGCAACTTCAGTTAAGGATTCAGATTCATTACACAAATGTTATAGCATATAAGAGCTCCTATGACATTTTAAAGTGACTGGAGCCTATATCATAAAATATCCTTGAGGAACAGGAACTCCGAACTTGAAGTACATGCCTTTACACTTGAAGATATTAAGCTTTTAGAATGCAAATACCGTGTTCAACATATTCTTGCGTTTATTGCGACTGCCCTGTTCATTCTAGTTCCTACTGCCCTTTTACTTATAGTTTACGTAAAAACGGTCAGTCAAAGTGATTAATTTGAAGGAAACTTGACAGTAGGTTCTTATCAATATCAATGATTGAAGAAAACAAATGAAAAGGATTCCTATTTTGAGTCTTAGATGAAATGAGCAGACTATAACTAGCAGTATTCTATGAGATCCGATAGTATGGTAGAAAGAAATAGAAAGAAAAATATTTCTTTCCATCATACTATCCGTGTTTTCTAGTATATACAGTTGTACTATATAAAAATAGACTTAAATATGCAGCATCAAGAAAAGCAGTAGCAACAACAGCGCACGAAGCAGTAACTTACCAAAGTACAAATGCATATTAATCACAACGCTTGACAGATTCATTGTGAAGCCTGAAATGAGTCCAATAACTAGGCGGTACTATATTTATCGCATAGTATGACAGTAAGAGAGAAGTAAAAACAATATCTGCAACAGCAGCATCAAACCAGGCATAATTTTTTTTTTCAGGCATAAATTATCAACCAAATATCATGGTAAAAAAAAAAGTTGACAGATCTCACGCACCTTTTCGACTGAAATGCTGTAGAAGGTAAGAGCTCCTCTGACATTTTAAAGTGATTGGCGTACTTAGTGGTTTTTGTTCTGTAATTGACTGGGGTTTAATGTAAAGAAGTGCATTGTATAACCAGTGAACCTAATAGATACAAAAATTTGCAATCTACTCTTCAAGTAGATTACAGGTACAAAATTAACAAAGCCCAAAAGCAAATTATTTCAGAAAATTCAGAGAAAAAAAAACAGGAATCTGCAAAATATACACTGATTAAGACGGCCAGGCAAATGTGCAAATGCAATGCCAGTGCCTCTCCATGATTAAATACTACAAGATACAATAAAAGAACTACCAAAAAATAAAAAAGAGAAACCGAAAAAGTAACAACAACAGAAAGGAAGGGTCTTACTTCACTAACTAGCCTTCACCTTGTCATCTCCAACAACAGAGAGTATCGGCAAACTACTTAAAAACTCATCAAGACCTTCAAAAAACCCAATACCTTCAATATTGTCCTCCTCCCCATTCCCAGTTCCATTCCCTTCACTCACACTCGGAACCGCCTCCTCCACCTCATTACTAAACATTACATTCAAATCCAACTTCCCCAAATCCTTCGCTCCTCTCTTCCGCCCACTACTCGCTTCTCCTCTCCTCACAATTTCCCCTTGCACATTGACCAGGCCGCTAGTGCCAGCGGCTGATGCGGTAGCATCCCCATTTTGGACAATCACCTTCTTAGCTCTCTCAATTTGGGTCCTCCCCACATTTTTACTAGGAGTTCCTTTCCCTTTGCTATTTTTTAACTTCTTTCGTCTACTATCATCCCAGTCATCATCGTCGGAATCCGATTCACTAGGATCAGATAACTCTATATACACATCATCTTTATAAATCACTTTCTGCCTTGCTTGTTGCTTACCCTGAAAAGGAGTAGCAAACATTGCTGATACAGGTGACCAATTAGCACCACCAATCCCGCCTCCCCCTTTATTACCCGAAAACCCTAACGGGAAATAACCCCAGCAGCAAAAGTAACTATCTTTACCGGACGTTACCGGTGGTGATGGTATCACTGCTGCATGAAATGCCCTTTTACATTTTTGACACCTAATTGCACAATCTTCATATGCCTTTGGATACTCATATAGTATAAAACAGTAGGGGCATGCAGTCCAGAAACTCGTTGCTTCTGACTCCATAGTCGACGATCCAGCCATGCGGGCCGATGACTCAGCATTACTAGTAATAGTTGGCATTGCTTGTTTATGCTGAGCTGGTGTACGAGCTGACTCAGTATGCGATGCCCGAGACGACTCGGATACTTTAGGTTGAGCTAAGACTACATGACGACTGGGCTCAGGCGTTGTTGCTGGACGAGCGGGCAGCGGAGTTGCAGTAGTCGAACGAGCGGGTGGAGATGTCGCTGTCGGACGAGGGGGTGGAGATGTTGCTGCTGGACGAGGGGGCTCAGTTGTTACTATTGGACGAGTAGGCTCAGTTGTTACAGTAGGACGAGTGGGCTCAGTTGTTACAGTAGGACGAGTAGGCTCAGTTGTCACTGTTGGACGAGTGGGCTCATATGTTGAACGGCTCATCTCAGTGGCTGGTATTGGACGGCTCGGTTCAGGAGCTGGTTTATGCTGAGCTATAGGCCGAATCGGCTCAGTCATTCTTGGCTGAGCTGGACGAGTTGACCGAGGTGACTCGGAAAAACTCATAAGATTTCCCTGCTGTTGTTGCTGATGCTGCTGCTGCTGGTGCTGTTGCTGCTGATTCATAAACATATAATCTTGTTGTTGATGATGATGACCAACATTACCACCACCACTACCACTAGGCATGCCGAGTTGACCGAGTGGCTGCTGCTGTAACTGACCGAGTTGACCAAACTGGCCGAGCTGACTCACTTGCAACTCATGATCATACAATGCCTTCTTAGAAGGATTAGAAAACACCATCCAAGCTTCAGATACAAGTCTAAACGCCAGCTCAGCAAATGAAAGCCTATTCCTGGTCGGATTCAACAGCAAAGCTAATTTTCTGTACTGATTCGCGACGAGTTCCATCGATTGACTCAGTCTCGGAATCTGTAATATCGCGTAATAGTCGTTGTTATTGCTCCCTGTGTTGTAGTTTATCACTCTTAATTCTCCGGCGAGGAGCGTGTCGGCTACGGCGATTATTTGGTCGGCGAATTCGAGTAATCTAGGGTCCGATTCACGCGCCCGGATCGCGAAGCTTTTAGCTCCTTGGAAATCGCGTGCTGTTAGTAGCTTTTCCGATATCGTTAGCCACCGCTCCGCCTCTATTCTGTAACTGCCACCGCCACCGACGCCGTCCATTTCTCTCTCTAATTTTTTTTAATTTCTCTCTCTACTTTGCGGATTAGGGTTTGGGAAAGGGAAGAAGAGGAAAAGGAAGCTGGGTCAATTTTTTGTTGAGTTGACGAAAAAGCCCTGTCGTTTTAGAACAATTACAGGGAGTTATGAGTTGCTAATGGATGTTGGAGGAGGGCTATTTGTGTCATTTCGTAAGTCAGTCATGGCAATCGGAGAAGAGGGAGACTTATGAGGGTAAAATGGTAATTGTTGGATTTAATCAGGTTTTTCACATGTGGAGTTTTGTTTGATTCAGGATTCAGATGAGAAAAATGAAATGGAAGGTTTTGGGTTAATTTTTGTTTGTTTAATTAAAAAACTACCAATTAGCAATTTGCACCACTAACACTATTGAATGCACAATTAAGTACATTTAATTTAAGAACTAGTGGCGTGTAACCCTTTTAAAATACTTATTGCAGTGTTTCTATTTTTATTTTAATAAATTGTATTAATGGAGTGTTTTTTGTTGTTTGATATCCGAATTATTAAAAGTTAAAAATATATTTTAAAATATTTGATATACAACTTTTTTATCTGTGATATATTTAGCGGAAATTAGCGGGATCAATTATGATTATTGTTTTATTTTTATTAATTTATTTTAAATCAGCTTATTTGCTACAACGACATGGGTGACGGGGTAAAGCTCCCCAATTTTTTTGATATAGTTTAACATTTTAGTTTTACATATAAAAATATTTATGATTATAATACTTTTAATATATTGTCAATGTTAAATTAAATTAAAACTTATTTTTGACTTTTAACATATTGGTAATCGGAAAATAATTAAACATATTATTTTATTAAATTTTACAGATAATTAAAATGCTAATATGAAATAGCAGAACTGAAAATTGAGGCAACAATATTTATTTATTTATTTATTTATTTTTAATTGTTCTCTTTTATTTTAATCAAGTACTATTGTTTGTCTTTTATTATCTTTTCCAATACAATTAATCTACTAAATAATTTATAAAAATATATATGGTGATGTAATGAAAAAATACTCCACTTATATTTTATTCTCTATATGTAAAGATGACAACATCAATCCTAAAATCTAACAAAACAATCTTGAAAGTAATTTTAAGACATTCAGGTTTTATTTTGAAGGACAGTGTACAGCATGATCATCTGAGTAAAGATTCAGTACACTCAAGCTTTCGACTAACTTTGTATCTCATTTTTCTAACATACATGACGATGACCATCTTGATCTCATCTGCCACGTGTAAGTATCATAGTTTGACAAGGAACAAAGGATCAATTCACCCCCTCAACTTGACACGAAATATCAAATGAGTCATTCTCATCGCTTTTGGTACAAACAGACCCAAAACTTGTGTTTTCGTATCAAAAGAGCCCTTGAGAGAGTGAGTTTGTTAATTTTATTTAATTAACTTAATTAATCATATCCTAACTAATTAAAACTATAATTATATCTTAATTAAACACATTTAACTCGAATTAATTACATTTTATTTAAATTTATTAAAAAAAATTATATTTTACTTAATCAAAACTCTTAATTATACCCTAATTCACTCTAATAAAACACAATTAATTCTAATTCATCGCTTTTTTCGATTTTTTTTTCTTCGCGTTTTTTTTTTCCGCAATCTCAGCGGGTCTGCTCCTCCATCGTGGAAGAGCAGACCCGTCGCCGAAGCAGACCCATCTAGCAGACCCATCTGGGTCTGCTCTTCCGGTGGAGCAATGCTCCTCCGGCAGCCGGAGGAGCTGAGGAGGAGCAGCTGAGCTGCTCCTCCTTCAATTTATTTTTTTTAAAATTTAGTTTTTTTTTTAAATTCAGGTCTTATTTTGTAATTTTTAAAAATAATAAGCACTATTCTAGACTTTTAACTAGGAGAGTGTGTTTCAAACACAGGTTGAGAGTGGGCAAGAATAAAAAAGGGGCTGATTCGATACGAAAACGCAAGTTTTGGGTCTGTTTGTACCAAAAGCGACGAGAATGACTCATTTGATATTTCGTGCCAAGTTGAGGGGGTGAATTGATCCTTTGTTCGTTTGACAAGACTATAAAAGTGAAGTCATAAGACAGAACCCCAAGTGTTTGTCTTCTACCTAGTAATTAACCGGTCAGTAGTCAGAAAAGTCTTTCTTATGAAAGCTTAATGGTAAGAAGGCTGGGCTGTGAAATGACAGTACTGGGCTTATGAGAAAATGGACATCTTGGTTATTTCAAACACATTATTATTCTCAAAAATACTTTTCTATCAAAATTAATTGAAATTTATAGTGTGACCAAAATTTTTCATAATAATATTTTTTTATTTGTAATAATATAATTGTAATTTCTAACAGTTTGCTAACGATTTACTGAATATTTGTTTTCACTAATAATTTACTAACCGTCTACTAACAGTTTACTAAAGGATAAGTTAATTTGCTAACCGTTTACTAACAGTTTACTAACATTTTATTAAAAAATAAATCAAATTCCTAATTAAATAAAAAATAATATAAAAATTTAAGTTATTATTAACAGAAAGTCGTTTTGTCCAGTACTTTGGCAGCAAAATTTGATAATAATATAGGCAAAAGTTTGGCACCTCTTTAATATGAATGAAATTTGGGATTTCAAATTGAAACATAGACAAAATTTTGGTACAACTTAAATTTTTAATTTCCAGCTAGCTTTAATCATAAAATAGATCTTTTATTTTTCTTGATAGAAGACTGTATTATTAGCAACACACTCTTGTTATTTTCATTTCTTTTTGTAAGACGATTTACGAATCACACAATACATGCTTTTACGCAAAAAAGTCATTTTATGTTAGGTCATCAAGAGTAGTTGTCGACCTGTAATGATTTTCTTATCACTGTAACAACTTCATATGATTTGTACGGTGGGCTTTTTTTCCCCTCTTAGTGTAGTATTTATGTCACGACCCAATCTCAGGGCCGAGACCGGCGCTAGGGAATGGGAGTGGTTGCTTCGAAACCCGTAGCAAGCCTAAAAACGTAAAATAATTTTTTGCGAATATCAACGTCATGCATGACATACATAAACACGTGTCATGCTGAAAACACATGTCAGGCATACATATCCTCTGGCAATCTCAAACATCAAAACGCAGCAAGTGTAAAACATATATACTTTAAAACATTAAAGTTATATTTACAGAAAACTATATATTACAGGTTGACTTGCAAAACACTTATCTACTGCAGCTCTAAGAGTAAAGTACTGTTTCTTTACATACTTTCAAAAATACAGACTTCTGGAAGTAGAGTAGAAGTCCGTTGCTTTAAAAGCGTCTTTTACCCTGAAAAGAAGTCCGTGAGGGGTCAGTATATGAGAATATACTGAGTGAGTTCACATGTTTGCTAATAAGTATTCAAATGAAACATAAAACAATATTCAATCATATGCAGCCAAGTACAAGATCCGATTGAAACCCTAATCCTCGAACATGCTAATCGTATGTACTCAAAGGAAACTTATCCAATAGTCCGACCCGGGAGTATTCACACTCTACCACGTCAGTCGCGACAATTCTCTTAACTCCAATGGTGGGTCCAACCCACTAGATACGGGGCTCAGGTTACATTGTAACCGAGTTCACTCTCGTATCACATTCGTACATCTGACTTCGAAATTCGTGTTATTAATCGTATTACAGCTGTATCAAATCAAAACTGGTGATCACACAGTCCTATTGCCGCTCAATAGGTAGCACGTTCCATCAGATCAATACTGGTTTCAAATCAAGCATATATGCAATTCATATAAAGATTTCGCACTATAAACATGCAAATCAAACATAAAGCAATATAAAATAATTGCTTGTGTAAATACTTTAAAAGTAAACTTGTATAAACTCACAGAAAACGCTAATCCAAAAATACGTCGGGGCTTTGGAACGTCAAGCTTCCCGATCTACTGGTCCAGTTGCTTCTTGCCTCGCCGGATCTAAAATAAATTTTAAAACAGTTGACTTGTATCAGAATCCTATTCTAAGATTTACTCTAGACTCGAGACTCGATACACTTAATTCTCATTAACCGTCGTGCTTCTCACGTATATTCCGATAAACGGTACCTAACTCGTTTACGGATCGAATACCACTTTTAACTCAATTCTTGTTTAACCTCATTAGGTTAACGCCTCTAATTAATCAATAATTAATCGAATAATAATCGGTTTCAAGTCTCGGTATGCGCGTACGAAATATTTTCTTCAAAACGGGTTGATAGGTGAAAACGCTGTGCGTACGCGCGTTTACCTGTGCGATTGCACAGGGGACTGTGCGTCCGCACAGTGTGACTGTGCGTTCGCACAGTCCGGCTGTGCGATGCACAGCCACGGGCTTAGCCCGGGATCGATTTCCGACGTGCTCCAACGCGTTAAAACGCTCTAAACGTATCCAAAACGCTAATTCTAACTTCAAAACATCCAAATACGATTCTATAATCGATAAATCGATAAAATCGTTTCGTGGCCTAAAACTTTGAATCGATATAACTCAAAATATATTCGTTTAAACGAGAAAACGTCAAGTTTACCGTGATACGCCACTGAAATACGATTGTTTTGAGTTATAGAACGTTGGAAACGGACGAAGAACGGAATCGAGCGACGGAAACGGCGATGAACGATACGAGAGAAATGAAATGTGAAGATGAAGGTCTGGATTCTTCATCTGAAGGGTTTTATATATATAACTTGACTAATTTGCGCTTTGGTCCTTGAGACTTTTTAAAAGTTTCAATTTAATCCAAAACCTATTCGCGTCCTAATTTTAAACGATCTCCGATTGACCCGAAACTTTTACCACTAGTACTATAAATTATTTCGCGGACTTTGGCGAAATAAAATCCGTCACGGGATTTATAATTTATTTTATATTAATTTTTAAAGTTAAATCCTCAAATCCCGCTAATTAACTTATTAAAATTTATTCTAAATTCCCGATATAATTAAATTAAATTTTCCTTAATTTAATTTATCGGAAATTTCGACACGTGGCACGACGTAATTACTTTAAATTATTTTGGGGTATTACAATCTAGTTGGAAAATATGAAGGCTGATGAAGCGACTCTATCAATTATAATATGTCGATATATTTGGATCAATCGTAACCATGTTGTTTGGTCGAAGAAAGAGGGATCAACGTCTTTGATTATTTTTGATGCTTGTTATAATTTGGCTACTTGTAAGCGCTGCTAACTTTTGAGGACCGATAATTTTGTGATGTAGAGATTGGTATGGATGATGGGTCATCAATTGTCGAGCCCCAGCGGAGGGGTGGTGGAAAGTGAACACAACTATATTTTAGGAGCTAAACAAAATTGCACCAAATATATGGCGAGGAAAATTAAAGTTTAGCATGATCGTTAAAGTTCGATGCAAGAATTCTCTATTGTCTTTCTCTTCAAGTTTGTCATAGAGTTTAAGTAAAAAAAGGCCTGAAGTTGGTTGAAAAAAAAATTCTAATGTGATTATTGAATCAGACGTTATGGATGTAACTTTGGAACTAAGAAATCAGAGTCTTTCTGAAAACATATTTTTATTTTTCTTGATAGAAGATTGTATTAAATTAGTAAAATATTTTTATAAATTATTATTATTTTTGTAAGACGACTTACGAATCAGACAATACCAATATAAAATACTTGTTTTATGTTAGATCATCAGAAGTAGACTTCGATTTGTAATGATTTTTTTTATCAATGTAATGACTTCATTTGGCATATGAAGGCTTGGCTAATGAGGAGGTTTTTTTTTTTGCATAGTTTGCCTGATTTCATATGCATTATAATATTTATTAATCCCGGCTAACATTTAATATAAATAAAAAATGCTTCATATCTTTATTAATAGTATTGAATTAGTTTAAACTACAGTTTTTGAATTATGGTTCATCCTAATTAGTTTTTAAAATAAACTAAAATTAAAATCTCAATATCAAATTAAATTTCAATAAATTAAAAATTATATTAATTTAAACTGGCTTAATCACTTAAAAAACCCCCCACCTTAAATTTTTTTTCGTTTACACCCCGGACTAGGTTATTTTCAATTTTCCCTAATTTAGATTTTCAGGTTTCAACTGTACCCTAAAATTTTAAATTTTGACAATTTTATTAATTTAAGGATGAAAGCATTAAAAATAACTAAATATAAGAGTTTATGTTACTTTTTTCAATTTAAAAAACTACAAACAAGACCTTTATCTTTAAAAAATTCTACATTCTGATAATTAATTTATTTTTATTTTTAATTTTTAAAATTTTTATTCTCCGGCCATGGAGGCCAGAGAAGAGCTGGCCGGAGAGATCCGGCCATAGCCTTGTTCTTCTCCGTGGCTGGAGAAGAACAGCTAGCTGTTCTTCCCTTGGCGAGGAAGAACATATCCGCCGTTCTTCTCCATGTCGGAGAAGAACAGCTCCGCTGTTCTTCCCTTGGCCGGGGAAGAAGTGGAAGAACAGATCCGACAATCCGTCGAATCTGTTTTTCTTTTTTTTCGAGGAAGAACAACTCCGTTTAAACACTTTGTTTCAATCTTTACGAGTTAATTTTTGTTTGACCCGACAGGGTAGCTCTGTCCCTGACACTTTATATTAATTATGTCATTAGCCCATTTGCTAATCATTTTTTTTCGTGCATAATTGCAGCTTGGAGCTTACTCTTCAAACGACTTCACCTTCTTTACAATGAACCAACCATCAACAGCTTACCGGCAAAGGGTGTGTTTTTAATAATCTAATTTTTTTTCGTAAATCGACTTTATTTTCTATAAAGGATATTTGTTTAACGTTTTCAAATTTTAAAATTTATTGAATAAATTAAATAAAGATGTTTATCATCAGTTGAATTTTTAAGGAAGAAAGTGTTTTTATACTATTAATAACATTAACATTTATTTAGAATATAGATTAAAAATAAAAGATTAATTTGAACTTTTTTCGAATAAGAAGAGGTCAATTTAACTCATTAGGTAGAGTTAAAACCTGAAAACCCGAAATAGGATATAATTGAATTTTTTTTTAGGTCGGAGTGTAAACGAAATGAGTACAGTTCGGGCCCTCCATCTGAATCAAGTCAGAAAAACGCCTTATTAAAGAGTATTTATCCCATACGACGGATGTGCCACGTAATTCTTACAACAAGCCAATAATTATTTGCAATAGGAAATTTTTATTTATTGCTTATTTTTTCATCATTAAACATTTGCACATGGCTAACGCCTCATTGATTTATTGCACGAATGACGTGACGCAACCGTTGCGTTGTATAATTATTCCTTATCAAATTCACTTGCACATAAAAAATTAATTTAAATTATAAATCTCTTAGATTTTGTTAAAAGAGGTAAACTTTACCAACTCATTTCTCGAGCCAAGTAGACTCACAACTACCGGTTAAAAAAGAGAAAAGAATATCCAAAAATTCAGGAAAAATTTCAAAAATTTCAAAATCAAGAACACTATGTTAGCTTAGTTGGCATCATCGCCATTAAATAAAACAAGCAGCAAATGCCCACAAACTTTGTTTCCTCCGTCAATGTCGGTTCTTTCTTCATCTAACACCACACCAAATTAAACATAACACATGCCCTTTAATTATAAATAAATAAAGCTTACAACTTTACAAATGGCTGTCTCAGTTCCACATCTTTTTATTTTAATTTCCACTCTGTTCCATCTTTAATGGCTAATCTTTCACCTTCTTGTTATGTTTCAAAGGAGCCCTTTTGTAGTAAATCGTTGATTAAACCAATAAAGTCTAAATCTTTGTTGTTTAGAACTCAGGTTATGATCTTTTTTGTGTCTTTTTTGCCACTTTTTTTGAGTGTTTTTTTGTTGATTTATGTGTTTTTTGTTGCAGATCTTTGAGTCTAATGTGAAATTAGGTGGGACTGAACATACCCGTTTGAGATTATGTGCAATTTCTAAGTAAGTTTGTATCTTTTTCCTTTTGATTTTTGTTTGGTTACCAAGAAAAGCTTGTTTCCTTTTGTTAGTTTGTAACTTTGTATGTGTGCTGTTAATTTCTTTGATGTAGCTCAGTTTTTAGTGTTAGAAGCTGTTTTGGTGGTGAGTTGGTTGATCTTTAATCAATTTAGCTGAATGTCTCAAGTTAAATGTTTGTTTGTTTCTTTATTTATTGTATTGTGATTTCTGTAGTTAGAATTCAGCATATGTCAAATCTTGGATCGGTAGTGTGCTAGATTTGCTGTAGTAATCTGATTTTAGTTGGTTTTCAGTCATGTTTTTATAGAATTATTGAATGAGATCAATAATGAATTATATTGTTAATCAGTGATACAAGGCTATATATACAGCAAGTGAATGATAAGAGTTAGAACTCTTATTATACAAGATAGATATTGAAGAGTTTTACTCTATCTAAAACTGATAACCATGTACAGTAGAAGCCATGAATAACAGAAGTTTCTAATATTATAAACACTACAAGCCAACTGCAATCTGTGTGCTATAATATAGCTTTATCAGTTTTTACTCGAGCTATTTTATATATTTTTGCCTTAATGCTCTAATTTAAAATGTGTCATGGTTTATGATGTATTGCTTACTTGGTTGCAATTTATTCTGGATTGATGTTGTATTTGATAGAGTTTTGAAGCTTCAAAAATGTTATCGTGAAGGGAAACGAAACGCTGGAATATAGGATTCGTGAAGTTTCTGTGCAACATAGTTAAAATCTACAGAAACACGTCTTATTACTAAAATTATATTAACTGGTATTTATGATTTTCGTGCCATATAGTTTGTAGGGTTAGCTTTTCCAGTTATCTGTTTGTAGTAAAATTTGTGAACCTTGCAAATACTGTTTGATCTTTAGTTATGTTGGCTGTTTGATCGAGTTTCAAGCTATGCAATTCACTGTATTTGACAATACTGAAACATTTGTTGAAGCTGTTACAAATATTTTTTCCAACTTTTTCAGCAATGCTAATTTGAAGTTGAAGGCCTCAAAGGAGCCTCCAGGGGCGACCAAGGAACTTAGAAGTGACAAAATGGAGAATCCTTCAGTAGTAACCAAAGATGATGGTGTTTTATTCGATGACATGAAACAACATTTTATGAATTTTAAAAAGAACACCTACATGTAAGCGGTGGAGAATTCTGACTCATTTCTTTGCTATCTTTCAAAAAGGAAAATTATTTATGCCTTTTAATTTCATATTCATTTCTCGAGCAGGGAAAACTTGAAACACTTTGAAAATCTTTCCAAGGGTCAATCACCAAAGGTAATCATTGTTTTTCTACTTCATTTAATAAAACTTAACCATATTTTTATGCATAGTAATGATTCCTACTGGGGTTCATTGCAACTGAATGTCAGAAAATTTCGATTTGACTAACATTTTCATCGACAGTTTATGGTGATTGCTTGTGCAGACTCTAGGGTTTGCCCCTCGAATATCTTGGGATTCCAACCAGGAGAAGCATTTGTGGTGCGCAATGTTGCAAATATGGTGCCCTCATATGAGGTATATATACCACATTTGATTAACTGTTAGATGGAGGTGATATCGGAATATAAATTTGTTGGCATTTGCAGTTTTTGAATTGGACCTGTTTATATATGTGCAGAGCGGACCATCAGAAACAAATGCTGCATTAGAATTTGCTGTAAATTCTCTTAATGTAAGTAAAACATAAGTGTCAACTTTAGATTTTCCTTCTTTCGTATTTCTTGGAGAAATTTATTTGAGAGCGAAAAAAGGGCAAGTATTCAAGCAAGAATCAGAAACAAGCACCACACACACATATATTATAGTTTTTTGATTACAATTTACAACCATCAAATTGGATTATTCCCTGTTGTAAGATAATTGTGAATAAACGGCTTATCTTCTAAAATATTGGTTTATATGGTAGAATCAATAGTTCTATGATTTTCTTTGAGATGTGGGAACTTTGTGCATCAGTTGTCATGCCTGGAAAATTATACCTTATCTTCTTTCAGAAATAATTTAAAATTCCTTTTTACAGGTTGAAAATATTTTAATCATTGGCCACAGTTGCTGCGGAGGAATCCGTGCTTTAATGAGCATGCATGATGATGTGGAAACAAGGTTCTGTTAAGAAGGCAGTTATTGTCGATTCCTTTGTTAACCTTTGTTGATTCTTTTGCTAATTTGTTTTTCTTTTTTCCTTTTTCAGTAGTTTCATTGGAAGCTGGGTGTCTGTTGGGATGAACGCAAGGCTAAAAACAAAAGCCGCCGCTACTAATCTCAGCTTCGATCGGCAGTGCAGACACTGTGAGAAGGTAGTTTATATTTTTCTTTACCTACTTTTAAACTAATTTTGGTTTCAATTATCTTTCTTTGTAAATGTTTTAGAAACTGAGTAAACTTTTAAAAAGAACAGATGGATTTAACTAATGATAAATGGCGTGTAATCATTTACGCAATGCATAAACTTTATATATGCAAAGTTGGTGAACTATTTCTCATCTTTCAACAGGAGTCAGTAAACTGTTCATTAACAAACCTCCTCACTTATCCATGGATAGAAGAAAAAGTAAGAAATGATGAACTGTCTCTTCATGGTGGCTACTATGACTTTGTTGACTGTGCATTTGAGAAATGGACTCTCGATTACAAGGCAAGCAATCTAACGGGGGAAAATGGCAAAATTGCAGTAAAAGACCGAGCATTTTGGTGCTAAATCGGGCCTTCAAATTGTCTATTATATCACCATCTCATCATTCTTCCACTACTTTTTGTATCATCGTGTTGTCTGTTGTATTTACGTGCTTGCTTAGTTTGTGGTTTGTTTATAAATAGAAAAATGTGATAAAAATAATGTTATTCCCTTGAATCCATGGAATAGCTAGCTTGTTGTATTTGTGTTGTAATTAGAAGATTTCATTTTATGTTGTATAAGCAAATGTAAAACTTTACCTTGTATTTTTGTTGTAATTGAAAGCTCCAATTTCTACAATCAAATGGCATTAGATTTTACAGTTATAGTTTAGTTGTTCTTTTGTTTTTTTTACAGTAATTACTTGTTGAAAGAATGTTAAAATTTCTAGAAGCAGTTTGAAAAAACTGTTTATAAGAACTTACAGCAGTATGCCAAAGTTGGAGTTGAGATTGCTTCTGATATTACTAATTTATCTTTATCTTATAGCAGTACGAATCCTATGCCAACAGAGTTATCTCGATTGGTGTGGGCTAAGACTCGAGAGTTCGCTTCCGCTATTCACCTAAAGCCGTAACTTTGTTGTTAAACCTCGCTATTGTGAGAATATACTAGTTTGAAGACGCTCAGCTTACGAAAGTCGATGGCCTGAAGAGCATGCTGCAAGAGCGTAGATGAGCTAAGCTCGAAGGGCTTCAATATAACGAAATACAATCAACATAATGAAATTCTTAGTATATGCACTCGGTTATTATTTAAGAAATGTCATATATCCCTTATTAATTATTATTATGGTAGAATGCATGAAAGGAAAAGACACAAAGTCTGATTTTTTTTTAATATAAATAACTCATTTTATTTAGATAAATCAAATCTTTTAAGACTAGCGTTTATATTGATTTATTTATTAATATGAGACAGAAGGACGTTTTTCATATATATTTTTTTTTTGGTAAGCCCATCCGGTTTCCAAGGCTTCGCCCTGACTAATCCGGATCCGACCCGTGTCGCGCACCTGGCATGGTGGGGGAGTCTTCCAGTGGGAATTTTCTGCATTCACAAGGACTCGAACCCGAGACCTTGCTTAAGCGATACCAAGCCGCTTACCACTTGGACCAACTCCCATTGGTATATATATTTGACATATGTAACTCATCTAGTCGGGAGCAGAGGTGGAATCTAGGAGGTAGGCGGACGGCTCCTCCCGGACCGCCTACTTTTATTAGTATATTTTGTCTGAAGTCATCTCATTCCGCCTCTTTTTTCAGTCAGTAACTCGCCCGTCATTTTTTAATTTCGACACTATTTGCGCGAGAAGAAAAATTGGCAATTGCTTGCTGAACAAAGGGTCAACGCACCCCCTGAACTTGTGACACGGGGTCATCTAGCCCAATTTATACTTTTTTGAGCAACTAACCCCAAAACTCTTCATTTTTGGGTCAAATAACCCAATAATTTATATTTTTATTTTAAAAAACAGATTTAGGATAATTATATCGCAACAATTAGGGAAGTATT
The DNA here is from genome assembly GCF_937616625.2 of Mercurialis annua. NCBI lineage: Eukaryota > Viridiplantae > Streptophyta > Magnoliopsida > Malpighiales > Euphorbiaceae > Mercurialis > Mercurialis annua. The sequence goes on from NC_065577.1 coordinate 4,068,886, forward strand.
TAATTATTTTTTTGCATCTCTCACCTCCGATTTGTATTTTACGCGTTTTAAAAATATAACTATGGGTTACTTGACCCGAAAATGAAGAGTTTTGGGGTTATTTGCTCAAAAAAGTATAAATTGGGTTAGATGACCCCGTGACACAAGTTTAGGGGGTGCGTTGACCCTTTGTTCATTGCTTGCTCCAACGATCTCAACCTCACAAGATAATTCAGTTGAACAACAAAATTTGGTCACCATGAATCAACTGGAAAAGCAGACATTTGTCAGGATTAGTTTGGAAGTATTATTAGGTGAGAAGTTAAACTACCAAGAACATAACCTTAATTTCTTACCAACTTTTCCTGAAACTTCAACATTTTCCCACTCCTGACATCTATAAAAGCCAATCCAATACAACTCAGAATCAACACACAGAACTGACAAAAAAGAAACTTATTACTCATTTCTCAAAAGCTCAAATTCTTTTTCTCCTCAAAATGGCGTGTTTTCGCTTTTCGTCATCAGTTTTTCTGCTGTTGCTCATTGCTTTATCAATTCAGGTTGATGCACGGCAACTTCTCGACACGAAACCTGAACTTCCTATCTTACCAAAACCTGAATTGCCAGAGTTGCCAAAGCCTGAAGTGCCTGAATTACCGAAACCTGAGATGCCAAAATTGCCAGAGTTGCCAAAACCTGTACTACCCAAGTTACCTGAGTTGCAAAAACCCGAAGTTCCAAAGGTGCCGGAATTGCCAAAACCTGAACTCCCCAAGATTCCTGAATTGCCAAAACCTGAAGTCCCAAAAGTGCCGGAATTGCCTAAACCTGAAGTCCCCAAAACTCCTGAATTGGAAAAACCTGAAGTCCCAAAGTCGACTGATGAATTGGAAAAAACTGAAGTTCCAAAGGTGCCAGAATTGCCAAAGCCAGAAGTACCCAAGATTCCTGAACTACCAAAACCAGAATTCCCAAAGATGCCTGAACTTCCCAAGATCCCTGAAATGCCAAAACCCGAACTCCCCAAGATTCCTGAACTGCCAAAACCCGAACTCCCCAAAATCCCCGATCTGCCAAAACCTGAAGCCTCAAAAATTTCTGAATTGCCGAAACCTGAACTTCCCAAGATTCCCGAATTTCCAAAACCTAAACTTCCAAAGGTGCCAGAATTGCCCAAACCCGAACTCCCCAAGCTTCCCGAGTTCCCCAAACCAGAACTCCCATCTCTTCCACACTTTCCGGAGCTTCCAAAGCCGACATTGCCTACCATACCAATTGCTCCCAAAGACATCAAACCACCTCAGTCAACTACTAATACTCCTTAAAGCAATGCTTACATATAGACCATTTGATGCTACCTCGGCGGATTTTACATAGCTTTCTTCATATTCTTCGATATTACTATTGCATCATTTAATACTGTTTAGCAACAGGAATTTGCATTGTTTGTTTGGTTTGTTATTCTTGTAATATTTGTTGTATATTAAGATTGTCATTATCATTTATAATACTTCTGTTGAATCATTGTATTTTTATATTTTATATACTATTTCTTAAGCTATATATGATAGAATTATTTTTCTTTTTATCTGGTTTTTGTTTCCACCAACTTCTTAATTATTTATTACTATCAGCTTGCATTTGCCGTATATATTTATATATGTTTGAATAAACAAGCTATCAAGCTGTCGTTTTTAATGCTGATTCGTTTTTGAAGTTGAGCATAATAACCAGGGACAATAGAAGTTACATAAGTAGATACAACATGTAGTTTATTATGAAGAATCAAGCTATCATTTGTTCTGAAAAATTTAAATTTATTTGAGAAAAAAAAACCCTAGCCTCTCTTCTCTCTTTTTTCTCTAAAAAAAAACTCTAGTTGTCCATAGCTCTTTTCTCAATTCTTATTCCGCTGCGGTCAATGGTTTAGATAATGCCGTTGACCAGGGGCGGAACCAGGATTTCAAATTAGGGGGGTCGAAATTTAATTGCGGATCCAAGATTTTTTTTTTCCAGCCCGGACTAAATTATATGTGAATGACAAGTAATTTTTTGGAAATTATGATTGGAGTATCTATTTAATCATAAGAGTTGGTATTTTTTTGATGTTCGAACAACGAATAAATTCATATCCTAAATTAATTTATTTTGATTAATTTTCCTCAAATATTTATAGAAAAAATCATAAAAAAATTGAAATATTATTTTATCAATAATTAATAATATACAATCAATTTTCAACTATATAAATCAATTTAAATAACATAGAAAAATAAATTTAAATAATTATGTATAAATATATAAATTAAATTAATATTTCTAAATAAAAAACAAAAAAAATGAAAGAAAAAAAAGTTACATAAAAATGGAGGTGGTTTGATTTTTAAAGAGAAATGTTAAAAAATTATTAGAATCAATAATTATAATTGAAAAAATAGTTTGATGTTGAAAGATAAAATTAGAAAATTTTATATTAAAGAATTATATTAGGTTAGAGATTTGAAGGAGAATTTAAGTTAAAAATGACTTTCAAGTTTAATTTTATTGATAAAAGATACTTGGAAATTTAGAAATTTTAGAAAATAAATATATGAATTAAAAGGAGGAACAATGAATTTGAAATAAAAACTATTTGTCAAAAAAATTGAAATAAATGTTGTATCTCCACAAATAAGCCTAGCCCTTTTTGTTTAATAAGTATTAGTTACAAATTCAATTGGCCTGGCCATCTATTTTTGTCCTGAAAAGAGAAACCGTTTTAAATCTAAAAAAGAAGTCTTCTTCTACATTGTGAAGCCGGCGCCGCAGCTCCATAATTCACTGTTTTTCACCACACTGTGAAGCCGGCGCCGCAGCTTCATAATTCACTGTTTTTCACCACACTTCATCATATTATGTCTAATTTTCAGTTGGCAGCTAGGGATCTACATCTGCTGTGGTCTGGGGTGGAAACAAAGATAAAAGACCGGTGAAGTAGCACCGGTCTCTTGTTTTTCTCCGGCGGCCAGGAGGGTCGGCCGACCCTCCCGTAGTTCCGCCACTGCCGTTGACGGTATCTATCTTTTCTTTTATGTTACTTTAATTTCAAATAGTATAATAAATAGCTAATTGTTTTTCATTTTTTTTCTTGATGGATTAACATTTATCGACGAAGAGCAAATTTAATTTAAATTTTCATAAATCAAAAATCGAAAATAGATTGGAGATCTTTCAACAACAAAGTTGAAATCGTTCATAGGTTATATTAGTTTTTTTTTTAATTTTTTTAACATTGTATTTTGTTTGTTTGTTTTGAGAATTTTGTTTTGTTCGTTTTATATGAAAAATTTATTGTTCTTTTTATGTGAAAGATTGTTGTCTCTTTTCTATGAAGGGTTTTCATGTGTTTGTTGTATCCGATGCCACGACTGTAGTTTCTGATTTCATAAATCAGTTTGCGGGCGATGGTCGAAGATTGAGGGAAGACGGCACTTTATTGGCGGAACAGTTGGATAATTTATTTATTTTCGTAAGTAGATCTGCGAATCAGGTAGCATGTTGTCTGTTCCATGTCAGGTCATCGAGTTTAGTTTTTGAATTTTCCGAATTTCTTACAAATGTAACTGTTTCGTATTCGATAAATGAAATTTGATGAATTCTAAAAAAAAAAAAATTCTATCAATTTTATGGATATTTTTTTTATCAATTTGGATAAAAATAAAAATATAAAAAATCATTTTACCTTATATATTTATTAGTAAATAGATCAAACAATTTATATCATGTTAATTTGTTAAAATAAGTGGTTATATTCGCGCTTATTAACATAATTTATACCATATATAAAATCATGGATGTTGGGAGAGACAAACATATTTATGCTAATGTATTTTCTAATTTATTATTAATGGTTATTATCTAATTGTTAAAGTCAAAATATCATTAGAATTTCATTCTAACAAGGATCGAAGAAATTAATCCAGAATAAACTAAAACATATCTAGGAAGATATTAGAATAAAAATATTAGAGTCCTAAGTATAATAATAATAGGTAGTTTAATTAGCTAACAATCCAAACAAACAAGACTGTACAACGGCAAAAAGGAAAATTTATAGTTTACTATTCTCTCCGTTTTAATAGAGTTGTCCATATTGAAATTTTTTTTATCGCAAAACTCTTGACCATTTTCAAAAAATAATTAACTTTTACACAAAATTTTCCTATATTACTCTTATTTAAAATCCACTGATAAATAAAATAAAAATAAATTACATGTGAACCTTATATTAAATAGTAGTATTATAAGAAAAGTAAGTAAAATTTTATAAAAGAGTGAAGGTTCAAAAGACCCTTTGAACTTGGCACGAAAGATCAAATAATTATGCCCAACCTCATAAAACCGGATCAAATCACCCCACAAATTGGCAAAATCGGATCGGTTTCACCCTTTTGACTAAAAACTAGAGTGGAATAACTGATGGGAGTAGAAATACTCCTATTTATAGATTGTTTTCGGAGTCATTATTTGCATTATATTTGTCGTTTTTGAGTTTATTAGTGGCTTATTATCAATTTGAGTGTTTCAGGAGAAAAATGCAAATATGGAGACTTTTGGAGCGTTTTTGATGTTTTCTAGAAGTCCTGGGGTCAAAGAGTGCGATTAAGCGGAATTTGGAATTAAAGAATGTCATTTTGGGGTTAAGTAAGCCATAACCCGCTCGCACACTTCATGACAGACCAGTGTGCGAGCTAATTGGGAGGAGACATTAGCAAAATTGAAGATTAGAAGAAAAATGAAGAATTGGCCAAGTCAGGAGGTGTGCGTTCGCACACTACCCGCTCGCACACTCCATTGCAGATCAGCGTGCGAGCAAATCGAAGGATACAGTAGAGAATGAGGAAAAATGGGACTTTTGGCCAAGTGAAGGAGTGTGCGATCGCACACTCCAGTACCCGCTCGCACACTTCGTGCAAACTTTCGCAAAACGGACAAAAATGCCCCAGAATCAATTCCGGAAACTGCAAAAACACAAGGGCACTTTTGGGTATTCACCAATTTCGACCTAATATTAGATTTTAGTTTCGGGAGCCGTATAAATACTAGTTTGTAACGTTGAACAAGGGTTCGAAAAATTTTCATTAGACATAAACCCTAGATTAGATTTTTATTATCGTTTGATTATCGAAGTTATCAGTTCTTCATTATTTTGTTATCGATTATCATTAGTTTACTTTCGAACAAGGTACGATTATTATCAATTTCAAATTCAGTATTTTATTTAATCTTAGTATGAATTCTTTAATGATTGCTTTTAGTATTTTCATTATTATGTGTAGCTAAACCCTTCGTTGGGGATTATTAATCAAATTATGTCTGTTTAGTTAAATCGGAATTATGGGTTTTTGTTCTTGATATGTTCTTAATTATTGTACTTAATGCCTAGCCTGAATTGATCACTTAGCCTTTGCCAATTGTTTTGATTTTATTTCGAGAGAGTGAAATTGGAATAGAACAATATAATTAGGAACGTAGGAGTTAATTGCGCGAAAGTGAATTAACGAATGCGTGTTCTTAGGATTCACTTCATAATCATTCAATTAATCAGTAATTAGGTTAATCATTGTACGTGAGTGAGTAATTAACCTGTTATTCATTAGTTTTATACTTTTGCCTGCAATTGCTCGAGAGAGAGTTTTAGGTGCTTCCGATTAGTCCGAACCATATCAGAACAATACAATCCATAACCCAAATTAAATAAACAGCATAACAAAGATTAATAATCCCTGCTTTTCCCATTATTGTTAAAACATCATTTGAATTACAGTTTTACTTTACTTTAATCTACATTAATCAATATCTGTCTTTTAATTTACAAAACCAACAAAAATTGTCTTTTCGACTATTCAAATTGAGTTTCTTAACTGGTTGTCTTTAGAGCTTTCCTTGTGAGTATGATATCCGGACTTCACAGTCTGTATTACAAGTTGGCATACGTACGCTTGCGTATTTTTACCAACAATAACCTATTTAAAAAAATTAACCCTAATTAACTCTAGCTAACTTTAATTAAAACACTAACTAATTAAATTTAATTTAAAATCCAATTAATATAAAATTGGGACTTTTCTACCCTTTTTTCTAATTAAATCTAATACTCTCATAATCAATTGTAATTATTCAAAATTAATGCTAATTAAACTCTTAAAATATTAATAAAAAACCCTAATCAATTCCCCACCCCTCCAAGAGCAGACCACCACCGGAATTAATTCTTCAACTCTTCATTATCAATTTAAACAAATTCAAGAACAAAATACTAAGATTTAAATAAATCCAACAAACACTTGAAGACTTAGCCCAGTTGGCCAAGCTCTAATGATATGTGTATGAAGTTGAGGGTTCGACCCTCAACACTCACGGGCAGTGTGTCTATTTAAAAAATGTCTAACATTAACTCCCGCTAACCCCCGCTAACAATTAGAGTAGGCTATTTTTGACAAAAAATATATAAATCCAACAACAAAAAAATTAAAATTCAAACAATCTATACATAAACATTTACTTCAATTTTAATTTTTGTTTGTACGGTGGCAGCAACTTTTCCACCTCTGGTGACAACAAACAGGAAAAGCGAGAAGACATCTGTTGGGATGGACCGGCTGCTACTTCCGTCACTGCCGCGTCAATCTTCCGCCACAGCTACATCAATCTTCTTCCACCGCTGCACCAATCTTCCGCCACCAGAAAAAATGGGAAGAGAGTTAATACTTAAGGACGATCGGCGGCTGCTGCTGAAGGATGATTCTGCTGCTGTTGGAGGATGACCGGCGGCTGATCCTGTCGAAGGACGATTGGTGGTTGCTGCTGGAGGAAACGACGGCTGTTTTTGTTGAAGGAGGCTTGATGAGATATGGAGAAGGGGAAGAATGGTGCGGCAGGATAAAAAAAATTAGGTTTTAAGTTTTATTTTCTAAATGATTTTAGGGTCAAATGGTATAAAATGGTTAAAGTTAATAATGGTCCCTATTTTTTTAATTTAAAATTTATATGGTGTTTAAACTTTTTAAATTTTTAAAAAATAAAAATAATTAAACGTCAATTTTGTGAATAAAATAAAAATTAAGGACTATATTAAGTTTTTAACCATTTAAAACCGCTTAAATCCATTTAAAACCGGAGAGTGTGTTCACTCTCTAGGATGAGAGTGGGAAAGGGGGTATTTGATACGTTTTTGCATAGTTCTAGGGTGATTTGATCCACTTTTGCGAGGTTGGGTTTATTTGATATTTCGTGCCAAGTTCGGGGGGGGGGGGGGGGGTGTTTGAACCTTCATTCTTTTATAAAATCTATACACAATAATTATTTTTCTTAAACTGTGTAATAAAGGCAAGTAGACAACTGTATTGGGAGGGAGGGAGTACTACATTTGTGCAAGACAATTTCTTTTTGCCAGGTTAACGATTGAAAGTAACCTATTTAGTGTTAGTTTATGAAATTGCAATAAAGTCTATCATTGAATTAAAATCTTCGTAATAAATGCTTTTAAAATAAAGAAGTGATGATGAAAAGCACTTAAAAAAATTAACAAATTAAATCTAAACAAAGAAAAAAATTGTATATTCAATTGTAGAATTCTTAAACGTCTGTAGCATATATTTTGTTCAAAAAATTTATACTATTAAATACAGTCGTCTCTCTGATAATTAATACACATGGTGGATCAAAAATTTATTAATTATTAGAATTATTAATTTATTGAATTTGTATAAAAAATTTATAAAACATATAAAAAATATTTTAAAGCATCTATATTAAAAGACCTAATATTATATTATAAAAAAACTAACTAAATACACTTTACAATCACTCAATTTAAAAAAGATAATTTTATATTTAATTTAAAAAATATCAATTGATATCAAACTAAACAATAATTATCAAGAAGTTGTATTTATAAAGTAAAATAATTTTTAATATCTTTTTATATTAGAGATGCTTCACTTACTTTGATTTGTTTATCTAATAACTTCCCTTGAAATTTCTCAAACGAATAAAAAAGTCATAATTTGATGGTATTTTAGCTTCCACTTTATGAATTGAGGTTAGTATTGCCTCAAATAAATCATCAATTGTTATATATTTCTTCTAAAAAAAATCTCTAATAATTAATATTCATATAGAATATATTTTACATCTTATTAATTATTAAATAATAGAATTATTAATTATCCGACGTGGAACGAAGTTGGTTCTCTCAATTTTTTATTAATTATTAGAATTATTAATTTATTGAATATTAACTATTAGAGGGTCGACTGTATACTTATAAAACCTAATTATTAAATAAAAAAAATATCGAAATAATGAGTTAGAATACAAACTAAAATAAACTACTTATAATATTATGTTAAAATAATTGTTTAGAATATTAATCAAAATAAACCACTTCAAATATTTAATTATTATTTAATCTTCTATAATTCTAACTAAGATAAATTACTTTTAATAAATTAATATTTAATTATTTTTTGATATTTTTTATTTATATTCTCTATAAATAAGATAAACTATTCCTAATAACTACTAAGTAAATCATTATATGATATTTTATATTTAAATACAATTTATAATTATAAAAATAATTATCAATTATTTATTGTAAATATAGTTATAATATTTGACAAGTCACGTTAAGAGCCACGTGCGTAGCACGTAAATCGAGACTAGTTAATTAAAATACGCCATATTCATGTTTATTAAATTTAGACATAATCCATTTTCAGGTTCCTTTACTTTTTACTTTTTATTTAGGGTTAATTTTATATAAAATCACCACCTTTACACGTTTTTTTTTCAATTTTATCACGTTCTTTAAAAAGTGTCAAATAAAAGTACCACCTTTTATTTTTTACAAATCTATCACCGATGAGAAAATCTGTTATTTTTTCCTCTCAAATAAATGTCTTGATGTGAATAATGCTCTAATTAACACAAAAAAATACTTTAAACTTATTCTTTTCTTGTTGATTCCGGTTGTCGAGTCAACAAAAATACACCAAATTTTCACATTCGTGATAGGTTTGCAAATAATGAAAAATGGCAATTTCATTTGACACTTTCTAAAGAATATGATTAAAATAAAAAAGCGTGTAAATGTGATGATTTTATATGAAATTAAGCTTTTTATTTATTTGGTCTTTGATCTACTATCTCTATAATTTTCACTTTTTATTTACTTTTTTTTAAATTCATCGGATCTCATTAAATTGAATATGAAACAGTTACATTTGTAAGAAATTCGGGATAATTTAAAGACTAAACCTGATGACCTGACATGGAACAGATAACATGCTGCCTGATTCGCAGACCTTACTTATGAAAATAAAATAAATTACTAACTGTTTTGCGAATTAAGTGCAGTCTTCAATCACTTTTCGTTCAAACTTCTCCAAACACCCGCAAACTCACAACATCCGATTCAATCAACACTTGATATAACTCCTTCTAAAAAAGAGACAACAACTCCTTCTAACAACGAACCTTTCATAGAGACAGGACAACAAACCTTTCATAAAAAAAGGACAAAGTAAAACATTCATAAAAAATACAAACAATAATAAATAAATAAAACTACTATAGCTCATAGACGAATTCATTTTGTTACTGAAAGATCTTCAATCTATCGTCGCTTCTTGATAATTGAATTGCGCTTCGTGATAAATTTTAATCCGTCAGAAAAATGAAAAAGAATTGGCTATTAATTATATTTTATGAAATTAAAATAACATAAACAAAAGAGGTGGCTACCGTCAATAGAAAAATAAATCCATTGACGGTTGCCAAAAAAAAAATAAAAAAAAAAGCTCTAGGCAGTTAGGATTTATTAGAGAGCAAAGAGAAGAGAGTCGGCTAGGGTTTACAAAATTTCACTTTTTATTTACTTAGTTTCTGTACTTCTGTCTTCGTCTAATTTTTTTATAAATTTGTTATTTGTATTGTCTTTTTTAAAGTTTTATTTTTTATTTATTTCGTCTCTAATCTATTAAATACTAAATCATTGCAATATTTAATTGTAAAAGGATTAAATAAATAAAAATAAAAAATATAAAAACTAAATAATAAAATAAAATAGACTAAAAATCAAATAAATTAAAAGTGAAAAATATGGATTGAGCCGTAAATTTATAATGCAGGTATATGTCACATTTATGATAGGTAACATTTTCCTTACCAACATCTATATACTCGTCTGTATCAAATTGCAAAAGATAAATAAATTGAATGAAAATAATTAAAAGTTATGACAAGGTTATACGTTAGATATATAAATTATAATTTTATTTACAGATATCACTTAAATAAATGATATAGATATCATTTTCTTATTTTTCCAATTAAATGCATTACTAATGAACTTGTCATGGCATTTTAATGTGTAACATATAACATAGCATGAAAATTTAGTGAATGTGTTTTACATATAATTTCTTTTATGTATATATGTTAATAAATTCCTCATGAAAAATGAGATAAAGAAAAAGAATATACAGGACATGCATTAAGGCATATAATATCTTTTAAGATAAGAATAACTCATTTTAAATTCTTTAAACTGTATCATTTTTAGTTATTTGGTCCTCATACAAAATATCGTTCTTTTCTAATCTTTCAACTAATTAGCAAAATACATGTTTAAGTCTATGAATAACGAAAATGATACCGTCTAGGGTAAAATTTACGTCTTCGAGTAAAATGAAACAAGGTCGTTTTCGTTATACAAGGACTTGAATATATATTTTTGCTAAGTTGAAGAATCAAAACAAAATTTTATTTATAGGCCATATAATTTATAGTATAAAAGCCTTAAAAATAGATCAATCCTCTAAGATATTGAAGTAAACTATATTAAGATAAAATTGTTTAGGAGATTCGAACCATTGCCTTCAATTGTTATACTTGCAAGGTTTAAACATATTAGTGTGAAGCACTGTTTTGAAAATCGGACCGGATCATACTGGCCCGTTGAACCGGTTGAACCAAAATTTGGCTTATTATCCAGTCCAATTAATTTATTAAAGCCAAAAAAATAATTGAAAAAATTAGACATAACACTTAATTTTGAAAAATAATTTCAAAATCACGTGCTCTTATTAACATTTGCAACAAAAGATTTTGGTTTGGCACAACACGTGATGTGTCAGAGTTTTTGCGCACAACACGCAACTTCTGCTTCCTCAAAACACGGACACTGGTCCACCAAGCTTTTATCTCTGTCATTTGTTTATTTCCTGTCTATTTTTGTGGGGATCATTTATGTCTTTTTTACAGGTGGTTCCCTCTATAGAGACACGTGATTACATAAGAACTGAGAGTAGACTTTCTACTTTTTTTTTGGGAACAATGATGAGCCTCACATCACATGTGTGTGCCAATGTGGGCCTAGCTTGGATGACTAAGGCACCTCTAAGTACATCGAGAGGTTGTGGGTTTGAATCACACCTCGATAACTAACAAACTAACAATTGAGACTCTTAAGAGTCGATTAACATTTTTGACAAAAAAAAAACATCACATGTATGGAAGTTGGTTTTTATTTCTAATATTTCATATTAGGAATTACTTTTATATATTTGTTATTTTTATTTATAAAAAATATATGATTAATTTTCGATACATCTCTAATATTAAAGAGATAATGCAAAATTTATTTTCGATGAAAATAAAAATACTCCCTCTGTCCCGTTTAAGAAGGGACATATCCCATTTTTATTTGTCCCATCTAAGAAGGCCATATCGTGTTTTTTGTGCCAATTTATATTGAACTTTCACTTTTATCCTTTTACTTATTTCAATATGCATTAAATGCAATTTAATTTACAATGCATTTATTCTATTATTAGGAGAAACTATACTATTTAATAAGGGTAAACATGACAAAATAAAATATTGTCTTATTTTATTAATATTTGTGTAAAACTCATTTGTCCCTTCTAAAACAGGACGGGGGGAGTATATACTAAAAGTATATAAAAAGTATACAAATTTTTATGCTTGATTTAGAATTTGATAATTAACTGTTTTAAATTCAGTTCTAATATTTGTTGTATACTTTCTGTTTGTGTATATTTTATAAAAAATAATAAATATAAAAAGTATATTAAAAGTATATAAAAAATATACAAATTATTATACGGATAATGAAAATAAAAATATATACTAAAAATATATAAAAAGTATACGAATTATTATGTTTGATTTAGAATGTGATAATTAGTTGTTCCAAATTCAGTTCTAACATTTGTTGTATACTTTATGTCTATTTTCTGTATTTTTGTGTATACTTTGTTAGCTTATGTCATGTTGGATTTTGAATTTATAGAAACTGTTTAAAATGATGTTATATTTGTTGTATATTTTCAGTCTTTTTTCTGTATTTCTTTCGTATATACTTTGTTAGCTTATGTCATGTTGGATTTTGAATTTGATAGAAACTGTTTAAAATGATATTATATTTGTTGTATATTTTCGGTCTTTTTTCTGTAATCTTTTCGTAATGTAAAAATACTTTATAGAAAATAATAAGTATATTTTATGTATACTTTGTATATATTTTATAATGTCAAAATAATTATAAAGTATGCTTTTGGTATATTATCTATATACATTTAGTATATAAATTGGTCTCGCTGTTTTTAGTTTAAACATACATTTCATATAATTTTAATATACAATTTAATTTAAATTTCATACATGTTCTTTAATAAATGATATTTAATCTGTTTCAAATTAATTAATAAAATAATATCAACAAATGTAAAAGATTCAGTATTTTTAATTATAATATATATGTTATTTTATTAATATAATCAATACAAATTTAGTTAGACTTAACGAAATTTTTGTTTAAAATATTACCTTTAAAAAAATAGAAATTGTAATTAAAATTTTATGAAAATAAAATGATAGCTAAATATATATTTTAAAAGTTTGGATTTTGTAATAAATTAGTTAATTATTTTTAATATAAAAAGTTTAGATATTTTATTAGCATATTTATTATGTAAAATAATTAATAAATTTTAATATGATGGATATTGAGCTTATTTCAGTAAGCAAAAATAAAAATAAAAATGGATTTCTTTTTTCAAATACTTTAAATTGAATAGATTGAAATGAATCATAATGGCACATGTACACTCATTTTTAGAATCATTGCCTAATCTTATTTCTTCCAACAAATGTCAGCAAGTTGTATGACGCGTGTACAATTAAATTTTAATTAACCATGCAAGTACGTGTTGTCTCAATTTTTTTGAATGATTCATGTGCTACAGTAATTATTTAAGGAATATAATTGTTAGTCCCAAAAAAAACCATATATTTGGTATTATTTTACATAAATTAAGTATTTTTTAACTTTTCCCAAAATAATTTAACCAGATCAGACCGTATTGAACCAGAAAAACTGGATAAAATCGGTGAACAGTACAATTGGCTAATTTTGCCCTAGTTTTTTCAAAATGGTAATTTTTTTCAATTAAAACAAAAATATCACCTATCTGCTGTTGCTTTTTTGTCCCCGAAACTTGTCTTCTACTTTTCTTCTCATCTATAACTGATGAGTGATGATTATCATCAAATATCAACCACCATAAGCATTAAGAGCACATCAAAATTAATAATCTAAAAAGAAATCAGATGTATAAATGGATGTTATTTTTTGAAAGGTTCTCTGAAAAAACTCTAGCTGTTCATAATTCTTTTTTCAATTTTTTTTGACTGCCGTCAATAATTTAAGTAATACTATTAACGGTAGCTATCTTTTTTTTTTATGTTATTTGAATTTCAAATAGTATAATAAGTAGCCAATTCTTTTTTCAATTTTTTCTTGATGTATTAACATTTATCGACGAAACGTAAATCCAATTCAAATTTTTATAAATCAAGAATCGAAAATAGATTGGATATCTTTCAACAACAACGATGAAATCGTTTATGGGCTATAATAGTTTTTTTAATATTGTATTTTGTTTGTTTGTTTTAGGAATTTTGTTTTGTCGTCCTTTCTATATGAAATGTTTGTTATCCTTTTTATGTGAAAGGTTGTTATCCTTTTTCTATGAAGAGTTTTCATGTGTTGGTTGTATCGGATGTCACAGCTGTAGTTTCTGATTTCATAAATCAGTTTGCGGGTGATATTGAAAATTGAGCGAAGACGACACTTTATTGGCGAAACAGCTAGATAATTTGTTTTATATTTCCGTAAGTAGATTTGCGAATCAGGCAGCATGTTGTACGTTTCATGTCAGGTTATCGGGTTTTATTTTCGAATTTTCCCGAATTCCTTACAAATGTAACTGTTTCATATTCGATTAATGAAGTTTGAGGAATTCTAAAAAAAAATCAAGTTTCAAGAGACAATTACAAATGGGATTGCCGCTTTTGGAGGAAAAATCAGCTTAATACATTATTTGACTTCTGAATTGTATTAATTTTTTCATATGACCCTTTATTTTTTAGTTTACGCTATAGCACCTCAACTTGTAAATTATATCAACTTAACATTTGAAATTGTCATTTTTATAAGATTTAAACGCACTGAAAATCACCAACTTTCGCGTGTTTCTAGTATTTAACATAATCTTTTAATTTTGGCAAAAAAGTACATGAACTTTTAAAATTTTGCAATTAAAGACACAGACACCATTTTGGATGTAAAACGACGCTGTTTTAGATTAAAACGACAACGTTTTGGATGTAAAATAACACCATTTTTCAAAAGAAAACACGTGTGGTCTTAATTGCAAAAAATGGAAAGTTCATGTTAAATATGCCAAAATTAAGAGACTATGTTAAATACCAAAAACACGCGAAGGTTGATGATTTTTTGTGCATTTAAACCTTTTTATAATAGTTTAACCCTCTCCTTGTGCATGTGGGACAAGAGTTTGGTTACAAATAAAAAATGGCACGTGAGACCCTTGAACTTAAGCCGATGTGTCATATAATAAAGGTACATTTTGACACATGAACCAGTTTTAACTCTTTGACATCCCAATTTTTTTTTTTTTTTTTAAAATAAAATCCAACATTAAAATCAAATTTAGAAATAAAAACACTTAATATATAACTCTAAACTATAAATAAAAACATGTTAATCTTTTTTTTTTCAAAAAAATTGCATTTGATTTTTTTATAAGTATGAGTTTATTTGTTAAAAATTAGGGGTATTGGCGAAACAAATCACAATGTTTCACTTTTTCAGCGATTTAAACTTAACGTTTAAAATTTTACGAAACAAATCCTAACCTTTTCAATTTTTGGAAATTGTAGCCCAAGTTCTAATTCCAGCCATTTTGTCATCTTTTTTAGGTTACAGGTTGCAAAAATGCAAAACGTTGGAATTTTATTTGCAAAATTTTAAAACGTTGGAATTTAATATACCAATAATATGGCTGCCACATAAGCAAATAGTGTCCGGAAATACAATGTGCAAAAATTGGAAAGGTTAAGATTTATTTTGTAAAGTTTTAAACGTTATGCTTAAATCACAAAAAAATGAGACGTTAGGATTTATTTTGCCAATACTCCTAAAACTTACAAGATTGATTTTTTTTAAGTCTTTTTATTCGTTTACCAATTTGACCCTATATTTTGCAACTTGAACCATTTGCCCCTCTTTTTTTTGAGTTTGGTGATGTGTTTAGTTAGGTGGCAAGCGAATCAGCAAATTTCACCACATCAACGCATTTGTACTTCACTCTTTTTCCGGAGGTTAAACAAACAATAATTACAAGTTGAGGTGTTAAATAGGATAAATCAAAAGATAGAGGATCAAATGGGTAAATGAGTATAAATACAGGGATCAAACAAATATATTTAGCCATAAAATCAAATTCAAATGAAATTACCAACACCATATTGTCGCTAAATTATCGTATGACCGTTGTAAATTGATCGATAAATCATTTACGTTGAGTGGTTCTTTCTCGACGAATGTTCATTTGGTGACCCCCTTCTCCATTGGTAAATTATCGAGGAACTTTTATTTTGTGTCAAGAAATTTTTTTGGACCAAAGTATTCATCAACGAATGTAAACAATAGAGAATTCATTAGGAAAATTTGGTTCTAGATGCATTTTGGCTGATTTCCGATGAAATAATCCATCGATAATACAATAAAATTTAAAATGATCATTAATAAAATATGATATTTAAACCAATGATTTAAAAACCAACACCGACCAGTCGTTTCAACCAGTTGAATTGAGAATCGGTTAGTTCCGGTCCAACTTATTCAAAACACCAAAAATATGGGCCAATTATGTTGGACCAAATCGAACTAGATTGAATTGGTCAAAATGGCCAATTTAACTGGCAATTAATTCGGTTAAACCGTCAGTTGAATCAGCAATTGTGTCATGAGGCAAGTCTATTTTTTATTCTATAAAACCCCGATGGTTGAACCGTGGCCACACTAATTCAACCACTAATTCAGTTTTTAAAACACTAATTATATTCAATAAATTTTATTGACCATCAATTTTAGACAAAACAGGTGAGGAAAGAGGGTGGGACAAGGTGCCGCCCCACCCCTCTGGCAAGAACCTTCAAGCGGTGCACCTCCGACCCAATCGCAGTCTGATCTGTTCGCCATTGAAGGTGAGTTGCAGAGCTTGCAACCAAACAACAAATGGGTAAGACAACCTTTGTTTATTTGTTAAAATTGCCCCATCAAAACAACGTCGTTTTAAATTAAACGAAAATGACCTTATTTTGATTGCAACAGGTACATCTAATTTCCTTTTAAATTTTTAAGGGTTAAAGGACAAGTTTGACCCCTTACTTTTTAAAATTTTTGGGACTAAAATTAGAAACAACCTTAAATATTTTTATTTTCTTTCTAATGAGTATCTTTTTACCCCTTAAAAGTTAAACCAAACATGTTGTTTATCTAAAATAAATAAATTAAAAATAGATAAATGACACGTCGTTTGGCTTAATTATTTTTAAATTTCCAAGTAACATGTTTAGATTAATTTTTTTATATAAAAAACAGCCATATGAGGTATCATTATGCTTAATTTTTTAAAAAATAATCGAACAATAAAAATTTCGCCTACCTAAGCCGGAGTCCTAGTTCCGCCGCTAGGGGGAGGCACCATCAAGCAATTTTACGTTGGAGGTGCCTTATTGAAAGATGTGGTGACTCATAGAATGATTCTAAAAAATAACTAACGAGATTCAAAAGAATAAGGTGTACTTACCAAAGAATAATTAATCAAAAGTTTATAGTTTTCATATGTACTTTAAGCCTATTTTTCAATAATTTTTGTCGAATCTAGTTAAACTAATTAATATGCATAATCCTTCATCTGGTAACACCTTGGAGGAAAATCAGACAACTATGAACATATTAGAAAACTGAAGTCAAATTTGTAGGTGAGAAGTTGAACTACATGTAAAAAGTTTTTCACCAACTCACTTCCGATATCTATAAAAGCATATTTTTGCCTACAAAATAAAATAACTACTCCTGAAACTTCTAACATCTATAAAAACCGACCCAACACAACTCAGAATCAACACACAAAACTGACAAACAATAAACTCTGTTATCATTTCTCGACACCTCGAATCCCTCTTCTCCTCAGAATGGCTTATCTTCGCTTTTCGCCATCATTCTTTTTGATGTTGCTCATCGCTTTGTCAATTCAGGTGGGTGCAAGACAGCTTCTTGAAACGAAATTGCCGGATGTACCTAATCTTCCAAAACCTGAACTTCCTGTCCTACCAAAACCTGAAATACCAGAGTTTCCGAAGCCTGAAGCTCCTAAAGTGCCTGAATTACCGAAACCTGAAATGCCCAAATTGCCCGAATTTCCAAAGCCTGAACTACCTAAGTTACCTGAATTGCCAAAGCCGGAACTTCCAAAGGTGCCGGAATTTCCAAAACCTGAACTACCCAAGTTACCTGAATTAAAGAAACCTGAAGTTCCAAAGATGCCGGAATTGCCAAAACCTGAGATTCCCAAGATTCCTGAACTGCAAAAAACTGAAGTTCCCAAGACCCTTGAACTGCCAAAACCCGAACTCCCCAAGATTTCCGAAATGCCTAAACCCGAACTCCCCAAGATTCCTGAACTGCCAAAACCTGAAGTTGCAAAAGTACCTGAAATTCCAAAACCTGAACTTCCCAAGATCCCTGAATTGCCAAAACCTGAGATTCCGAAGGTGCCAGAATTGCCAAAACCCGAACTCCCCAAGCTTCCCGAGTTCCCCAAACCTGAGCTCCCACCTCTTCCACACTTTCCGGAGCTTCCAAAGCCGACATTGCCTACCGTACCAATCACTCCCAAAGAGATTAAACCACCTCAGTCAACTACTACTACTCCTTGAATCAATGTTTACATTTAGTCCATTTTATGTATACTCGGTGGATTTCACATAGCTTTCTTCATTCAATATTATTATTGCATCATATATTGTTTAGCACAGAAGTTTGTATTTGTATGTCCGGTTGATTGTTTTGTAATTTTTTTTATTCAGATCGTCTATCTTTTATACGTACGTTGAATCGTTGTATTTTATACTATTTCTTCAGTTATATATATGATAAAATAACTTTTGCTTTTATCAACTTCTTTATTATCCGCTTGGCATTGTCGTATGTTTGAATAAACAAACTACTAATTAGCTGTAATTTTTTGATGCTGATTCTTTTTGAAGTTGATACGATACATAGATTATTAAGAAGAAATTTCAAGAGACTTTCGAAACAGAAATTACAAAGTTCGGATTTGAACATATTTTGAGGTAATTCTTACAAAAAACAATTACAGTATTGTTAATGTATTTTGTTATTTTTTTAAACAATGTTCTAAAAGAGCTTGATATAAAGAAGAATGAAAGACTCGAGGATGCAGTTGTGCCATATTGAATTTAATGGACTCATTTACCAAAAACATAACTTTAAGGACCTACAAGGCTACAATTGCGTTTCTTCCAAATACTACTTAGTTAAGGGAAAAAATATGGGTAATTGATTTTCGAAGTATGAAACCTTTAATGTAATTTGGTGACTAAATTTAGTTTGTTTTCATTTCGAATATTAAACTTTAATTTTCATTTTAACGAGAGGCATTTTAGCTAAATATACATACGGGGCAACCGGGTTTTGCTATTCTTTTACATAAATATTTGCTATTTATATAATTTAGTTATCGTAATTTTTTTTAAAATGGAATTATACCTAAGTGACATGAATTTATGGAAAAATAAGCAAAAATTGATTGTCACGTGGCAAAAATAAGCAAAATCTGGCTACAACGTGCATTTTGTCTTGAAAAATCTTTATTGAAATAAAATTTTAATTAACTAAATTGAAAAGAATTAAAATTTTATTGGACATCAATTACCACTGAAATTATAGACATTTGACTTCTTTATTTTCTCAACTTACCAACATTAATTTTCTGTGAGAAGTGTTTCGTTTCTGAATATTTTAACTTATTGTCAAAAAAAAAACTGATACTTTTATACTATAATTTAGAACATTTTTTTAAAAAAAAATCTTTAAAATTATCAAACTTTTAAATTAAAAAAAATTTGGCAATAAATTAAAAATTCAATAGAATTTTTATTATTTAGCTTTAGAGTTTCATTCTCAATTTTATTTTTTCAAGGCTAAAATTTCAAACTTCAAAATAAGTTGTTTTTTTAAATAATAATAATATTTTTTAATATAAAAACTAGCTATATAAATAGATTAAAAATGAAAATTTATTGATAAGATAAAAATTTAATTTTTTTATTAAAATTAAAATTATCATTAATTTATAATTTTAAAATTATCAATATTAGAGAATTCTTTTGATTAAAATTAAAATTATCACTCTTTATTTGTAAAATGCTCTTTGTTTAAAAAAAAAACTTTTTCCAATGAAGAGCATCATTAGAGATCATATAAAAATATAGACATTTCTATATTTTATAGATTATTATTGTTACTAGTTTCGCATTACGTGCTATGCACGTGGCTCGTAACGTAACTCATCAATGAACATATTAGTAAATTTATTATAATTATATCAATTTTTTATTTACAATTAATATTAAATTAGTTAAGACTTTTTATAAAAGTAAATATAATATATTCGGTTATTAAATTTTTTTCCATACCGAAATTATATTTCTTTAAGTTTTTATAATAACCATAATTAAATAATTAACTTAATTTTATTAATAATATCTTTAAAAATAATAAGATAAAAATTTAAATAATAATATATGGACCAAATACAATATTTTAATTTTGTAGTTCAATCAAACTAAAAGATAGGTATTCCTACTAATTTGGAGATAATTTAGTTATTTTTTACATACTAAATAAATTGGAGATATTTTAGCTACCTATTCTAATTAGTACTAAATTGGAGATAATTTAGCTACCTATTCTAATTAGGACTAAATTTGAGATAATTTAACTACCTATTCTAATTAGGACTTTATTTATAATAGTGATTAATTAAATAACTAATTAGTTAATGACAATAAAACCTTTATTTAGTAGTAAACTGAAAAGGATTATTTAGTAAATTTGCATGTCCCCCCCATCCGTGCTTTTATATATAGTATAGATAAATCAACGTAAAGCTATTAAAATTAGTGATTGGTATATGAAGGTTCTAAAGTTAGTAATTTGTTTGGGTGTATATACAATTAAATAATTTTTTTAATAAAGTTAGATTTTTAAAAAGTTAGAAAATATATTATGAGTTTGATTAGAATAATTAATTTACATGTTATTATTAATGAAGTTAGAATTTAATTTTATATTTTATGAATTATTTTAGTTTCATAATAACTATAATTAAATAATTAACTTAATTTTATTAATTATATTTATAATAATAATAGGATAGAAATTTAAATAATAATATATTGATTAAATACAGTATTTTTATTTTGTAGTTCAACTTCAATCAAACTAAAAAGCAGCTATTCCTGCTAATTTGGAGACAATTTAGCTATTTTTTCTATACTAAATTAGCAATATTAATCTGTCTCAAAAACTAAATAGGAGATAATTTAGCTATGTATCCTAATGAGTACTTAAAAACTAAATAGGAGATAATTTAGCTATCTATCCTAATAAGGACTTTAATTATAATATATATTTAGTGATTAATTAAATAATTAATTAGTTAATGACTATAAAACCTCTATTTAATAATAAATTAAAAAGGATTATTCGGTAAATTTGCCTGTCCCCCCCCCCATCCGTGCTTTTATATATAGTATAGATATAGATATAGATAACGTACACTTATTATATTTTAATGAATAAAAAAAATTGTAAAATCTTTTCCCAAAGTGCCGACAATTATTTTCATCGGCAAATTAGGATGCTTTCCCGACCCGTCAGAAATTGCCCACAGATTTTACACAAATATGCCATTGGGAAAGAAAAAAAAAATTACCGACACGATTACCTACAAAATAGGATTGCCGCTTTTTCCCGATGGATTCCTGATGGCAAAAATCATATGAAATTATCAACACCAATTTTATTTCTAAATTATTGTATGTCCGTCGTAAATTAATCGTTAAATCATTTATGTTGAGCCCTGTTTTCTCGACAAATGTTTATCCGACGACCCCCTTTTCCATTAATAAATTAGCGAGTAATTTTTATTTGTGTCAAGAATTATTTTCAACGCGAGTTTTCTTAGACACATGTAAACCGTCGAGAATTCATTAGAAAACCTGATTCTCGATGGATTTTAGCTGATTTTTGATGGAATTATCCATCAAGAATACTATAGATTCTAAAATGGTCATTAATAAAAATATGATATCTAAACCAAAGATTTAAAAACTAGCTCGGTCCACTCGGTTCAACTATTAAGAATTGACAAGTTATCTAGTCTAAATTAATTAAAAAAACTGAAATCTGGTCCAATCAAATTAGACAACATTGAATTGGATTGAACTGGTCAAAATTGTTTATTGAACCAATGGTTGAATCGGTTGAACCAGCAGTTAAACTAGCTGAATCGTAGGCACACCACTTTGGTTTAAAATACTGATTAAATTCAAAAAAATTATATTTACAATCAATTTAGGAGAGTTGCATCAATCATTTTTACGTTGGAGATATCTTATTGAAAGATGTCATAGAATGATTCTAACAAGTAACTAATGAGTTTTAGAAGGATAAGGTGTACTTGCCAAAGAATAACGAAAAGGAAATACCTTTCATTTGTACTTTAAGCTCATTATTTTTAATTTTTGTTGAATCTAGTTAAACTAATTAGCATCTATAGTCCTTCAAATTGGTTACAGCTTGAAGGAAAAACAGACAACTATCTGGCTTAACATATTAGAATAATGAGTACAAATTTGTAGGTGAGAAGTTGAACTACATGTACACAAGTTTTTCCACCAACTCACCTCTTCAAACTTGTAAATTCTCCACTTCTGAAATCTATAAAAACCCTCAATACAACTCAGAATCAACACACAAAATTTACAACAAAGAAACTTAATTACCAATTTCTCAAAAGCTCAAATCCGTTTTCTGAAAATGGTTTATTTTCGCCTTTCGTCGTCATTTTTTCTGCTATTGATCATCACTTTATCAATTCAGGTTGATGCTCGACAGCTTCTCGACACGAAATTGCCAGATGTACCTAATCTTCCGAAACCTGAAGTTCCTACCTTACCGAAACCTGAACTGCCAGAGTTGCCAAAGCCAGAAGTGCCGAAATTGCCCGAATTACAGAAACCTGAAATACCCAAATTGCCTGAATTTCCAAAGCCTGAACTACCTAAGTTACCTGAATTGCCGAAGCCAGAAGTTCCAAAGGTTCCAGAATTTCCAAAACCCGAACTACCCAAGTTACCTGAATTGCAGAAACCTGAAGTTCCGAAGGTGCCAGAATTGCCAAAACCTGAACTCCCCAAGGTTCCTGAATTGCAAAAACCTGAAGTCCCAAAATTGCCGGAATTGCCAAAACCTGAAGTTCCAAAGGTGCCTTTATCACAAAATTCTGAAGTCTCAAAGGTGTCAGAATTGCCAAAACCTGAAATTCCCAAGATTCCTGAACTTCCGAAACCTGAACTGCCCAAGATTCCTGAACTGCCAAAACCTGAATTCCCAAAGATGCCTGAACTGCCAAAACCCGAACTCCCCGAGATCCCTGAACTACCAAAACCTGAAGTCTCAAAGGTGCCTGAATTGCCAAAACCTGAAATTCCAAAAGTTCCAGAATTGCCAAAACCCGAACTCCCCAAGCTTCCCGAGTTTCCGAAACCGGAACTCCCATCTTTCCCACACTTTCCGGAGCTTCCAAAGCCGACATTGCCTACCATACCAATTGCTCCAAAAGACATCAAACCACCTCAGTCAACTACTACTACTCCTTAAATGAATGCTTACATTCAGAACATTTTATGTTTCCTCGGTGAATTTTACATAGCGTTCTTCATATTCTGCTCTTTTTATGTTTAGTGCAGAAATTTTTATTGTTTGTTTGGTTATTATTATTCTAATTTTTGTTATTCAGATTGTCATTATCTTTTGTAATTCTGGTTATGTTGGATTACTGTATTTTCTTACTATTTTTTAGCTATATATATTATACAGGTTTTCTTTGTATCTGGTTTTTGTTTCCATCATCAACTTTTAATTATCCGCTAGCCAATGCTGTATGTTTAAATAAACAAGCTATCAAGCTGTCGTTTTTAGTGTTCGTTCTTGGCAATACATGTAACAGAGTCCCTGAATTTTCACTATTTATATAATTAAATACCCCAACCTTACTATTGTCCAATTGGATCCTTATACTTTCATTTTCGTTACTTGTGACACTTACTGAAGTTAGGAGCATGTATTATAAATGATTAACTCGGTTAAATAATAAAACTGAACTATCTCAATATTTCTAAATAGATGCCTCAGTTTTCAACCTTTTTTTTTATAACACTTAACCATTGAAGAAAATACAATCAAATATTTGAATATCAATATTTAATTTTGAATAATATCATTTATTGAAATATTAAATTTAGTTATTTGATAAATCAATCAAATGAAGTAAATTTAAAAGCAAATTTTAAGATGATTAAGTTTTTTTTTTAATGAATTTTATATGATAAGTTGCATATCTTTTCTGTTGTAAAATTTAAATAAAAAGATAACATATACCAACTTTCATTTTGTCTCAAATTGAAACACCATTTTAAATTTGGTATAATTTGTTGAGGTGGATGCCGTAAAATGATGTTCACGTAAGCAGGTTACATCGAATCAGAATGACTTCCATCTAGGGGTGTGCAGTATTCGGTCAAAACCGAATTATTTGACCGAACCAAACCGAAATTTTAGTTTGGTTCGGTTTTTGGTTAATTCGGTTCGGTTTCAGTTTTCATTTTTTAAAAGTTTGGTTAATTTGGTTCGGTTCGGTTTTGGATATGAAATTTTTGAATTAACCGAACCGACCGAAATAACCGAATTATATATATTTACAATGTTATTTTTATAATTTTTTTTAAAATATTAAGGTAAGTTTGAATTTTTTTAGGATTTAACTACTAAATAACCTTAAAACTATACAATACCAGTAAATTAGTATTTTTTATTTTTATTTTATTTTTTAATAATTAATTTTAATAAAATTTGGTTATTTCGGTTAACCGAAATAACCGTCAAAATAATTCGGTTCGGTTACGGTTTTGGAAATTTCTAATATTTTGGGTTCGGTTAATTCGGTTTCGGTTCGGTGACCGAACCGACCGTTGCACACCCCTACTTCCATCTCAGTAAGTTACACCATATTTTAAAATGGTGTATCGATTTGTCATAAAATTAAAGTTGGTGCATAAATTTGACATTTTTTATAAATCAAAATTAAATTAAAATAAAACATGTAAAGAAAATGAAATTTTATGACATTACTCCTATAAATAATAAAGTGTACTTTAATATAAATAATCAAACATTGATTGCAACGTACGCATAATTTGGTTGAAAATCACTTAAAAATCTTCCAATATCACTTAAATCGAAGTTCAGTTGCCAAATTGGAACAAAATAAAATCGGGTGACCGAACTGAATTAAGCCTAAATTATAGGGACGACCAGGATCAACTATCCTACAATGTAGATGATATGTTCTTATAATTGAATTTCTGAGCTACTTTTGAGAAGTATGCCAAAGGTTTCAGCCACATATATTACTAACAGAAGAGATTAAATATTGATTAGACTTAAATTAGAATTATGGTAACCCTTCTGTTCAGTTTAGTTAAACTAAGACATAATGTCAGTGCTTCTACAGGTTTCCAAATTACCATAATCTGATCATCCACATCTCAATTAATTAGCCCAACAAATCAAGAAATAGTACCAAATAACTAGTCAGATAGATAGCTTATTAAATTAATAAAAAGTGATTAATTATTGATTTTCTTAGGTTGGAAGTTGAACTACTTAGAAATTAACCAGCTTAATTCCCCACCAACAGCTTAAATTGCCGGGTTTAAAGAAAAGATTGTCTATTTTATGGGGTTTAAACTTTTGGCGTCTTATCTCCTTAGGATGTGGTTTTTATCAAATTTTGTTAAATTCTCAACTTGATAAAGATTTGTGTTGGTGTCGAAAACCCAGTTTTCTTCGAATACGACGTTGGACCTCTTGTTTTGATCCTTACTAGGAAAAATCAACAACCCAAGCCTGGGTTAGATTTTATAGATCTTTTGGGAACTTCTAGATCCTCACACTTTGGTGAATATTGTCTTAAAAATTAAAGTTCCAATTAGAATTTAAGAGCTACATTGGAGGGTCATTTTGGTCATTTTGCTAGGATTTTGGTTGATATTGATTTAGCAAATTCGTTGCATTATGAGTTATTTTTAGACTGTAAAAGTAGTTTATTAGAAATTGATATATCTTATGAAATGATGGTAATATCATAATATTACCATTAAAATTTGGATGCATTTATCGTACAATTATTACGATATTGCCATCATTTTAATGAGGTGTTATATTATGAATGATTTAATTTATATATGAATGTGGTAGACTCGATCTATCTAAGAATTTCTCTGATTTGTTATATAATTTGATGCTTTATTTCCATATATAGGGGAGTTGAATAAACAAAATAGAAATTTGAAAATCTAACCGAAACAAAATTGAAGTTGAAGGATCCAATTGCAAAATTGATTAATGAATTTTTAGATCGTCAAACTTTATGCGCTCTTTAGACAATTGTAATACATTCTCTTCATATCCGTTAATCAGGGATTAGCATTCAAATGACAAAAGTTAAAGTTTAAGAGCCATATTAAATAAAACTGAAGTTGAAGAACTTAATTAAAAAAACAGTAATTAATAGCTATTTCATACAAAATAATAATTCTTTACTTTGGTTCATGGAATAAGTATTCCATAGAATTGCAATTCTATGATTTTGTGGAATAAGTACTCTTCCCAAAAAGTAAAGAATGGTTATTTTTAGGGAAATTTAGGTATTTACCTAAAAAACAAAAATATTTGCACTTTTTACCTCAACAAGGAAAAGTTACAAAAAATACCTCACCTTTTTTTCATATTTATGTTTTTACTCTCGGAATTAAAATAATTATAATTTTACTCCATTATCATAAAAGCAGCAGTTACATTATCATCTCAGTATCATAATATTTTTTAAAAAATTATTTTTCGTACGTTATCATACTATTATCATTAACTCTGTCATACTATTATCATAACTTATCTTTATAAAAAGCAACAGTTACATTATCATATCGTTATCACCGCAGTGTTATGATAACGATATGATAATATAGTGATACTTATACGATAATCAGACACTGTTTATCATAATAGTATCATAAATATTATCATAACATTATCATATAGGTACCATAAATATTATCATCTCGGTATCATATAATAATGCTATGATAACGACATGATAATGTTATGATAACAATATGATAATCAAATATTATTTTCTATAAACAATCTTTTTTTCCTGCAATATTATGATAACTACATGATAATACAGTGATACTCATATGATAATCAGAAACTGTTTTTTTTTATAGAAAAATATTTTTCTCTGCAGTGTTATGATAATGATATGATAACGTCATAGTGATAACGATATGATAACCAGGAGCTGTTTTCTGCAGAAAATCGTTTTTTCTGCAGAAAATTGTTTTCTTTCATCATAAAATTGTTTTTAATGCAGATTTTCAGATCTTAAACTGAAAAAATTCAAGAACAATTTTTTTAGATCTGAGAGTTAAAATAAATCGTAATAATCACCACGAGTTGAGAAAAAAAAAATCGCTAAAATATGGAAGAACGGCAAATCAACGGCGACGTGAAAACAAAGCGAAGGCGGGACGAAGGCGGGACGAAGGCGGAGCAACGGCGGATCGTTGAAGAAACGACGGCGGCGTGATAAAGAATAAAAAGATAAACAAAGAAGAAGAAAAAATGGAGAAGAAGACAAATGGAGAAGAAGAAGAAGAAGAAAGAGAAAAAGAGAAAGAAAGAAAGAAAGAGTAGAAAATCTGAGAAAAAAAGGGAGATACTCATGTTAGAGTAAAAATAAAATGGTTAGAGTAAAAAATAATAAGAAATGAGTATGATTATAATAAAAAAAGACTTTAGAGTAAAAAAATAAAAGTGCTAAGAAGATGAGGTATTTTCTCTATCTTTTCTTTGTTGAGGTATAATTTACTATTATTTTAGAAAATAGAGTGTTTTCTCTAATTTTCTCTTATTTTTATTCCAAAATATTCCATTTCAAAAACTAAACATGGCCCAAGTATTTTGCCTAAATTAAACAGAAAATTATGCAACTATTTTGTCTATCCCACAAATATTATGAATCTTTTTTTTATTTGGTCGAAAATAGTTTTACTTGATCCATGTACTAATGGAGAGTGCACCACATTTTCACATGTCCGTTAACATAAGGATTTCATAAAATTGTTTTTTTTTTAAATATAAAAACTAAGTAAAACAACAAAAACGCTTGAAGACGAAAAATAAATAAATCAAAAGTATAGATGTCTTAAGATAGATTGTTATGAAACTATTTATACATACATATTATGCAGCTGGAAAACCTTTGATTAAGGCAAATATATAGAAGTAAATATGAGACAAAAGTACCATATATTTGAGGAAAGAAAAGAGTAATCACAAATTTAATAAAAAAATTTAAGTAATTCTTTTTACAATTGATCAATGTCATTAACTCTATACAGTCTAGTTTCATGATTACATTCAAAAGAACATTACTAACTAATCCTCCATAATCTAAGATTGGGGATGGAAAACTAATTAATTATTATGTCAAGTACTATTTGATGGGGTGAGTTTAGTTCCACAGTGGCTCGGTATGACCGGCCACCAATTGACCCGTAGGGAAGGGATTAGCCATGCCTTTCACCGGCATGTATGGTGCACTTCTCGGATCAAGTGGCAATATTGTAGTTTGTTGCATGTTCGCATAATATTGAAGTGAATCGGGTGCCGGTGCTGGTGCCGGTATTAATACTGGAGGAGGTTTGCGAGCAAGGCTAACGTTCGTACTTGAAAACGACAAGACAATGAAGAAAAATGTTAAGATAGTGCATTTATAGTTATAAGACTCCATGATGATATTATTAGTATTCGGAGAAATTATTAAGCGAGTTTGTATGTCTATATATATGTATGTATTTGTAAACGTTTTTGTGATTAATTGATTTGAAATGAAGATATGATGTTGGCATATTTATAGCTGGAAAATCATGAAATATTTGGAAATTTTAGCTACAAACGAGGCTGAAATATTGTTATTAGGGTAATTAAAGACTAGTTTTGTTATTAGTTAGGGTTTCTAAATATAAATTAAACTAATTAAACACCATACAGTCTAACATGTTTTGTGATTTACATATTGAAATTTTTAGCTAGATATATGTATTTGGACTACCTATTCTTAAGGGACTGCTCGCTATATTTATGGCGGTGATATTTTTAGACACTTTTGTTAATTATTGTTAGATAATGATACTACTTGAAAATCTTTGGTATAAAATGAAGGCTAATCTCATTTTTGGATCCTTAAATTATACGATTTTAGTTATCAGGTCACTCATCCTCTATTTTTTTAAAATCTTTATATTTTCACTTTTTGGTTCATTGGTTTTTAAATGGAGATCCACTTAAGAATCACTTGAGGAGGCAATAAATTAAAAAGTAAAAATTTAAGAACCCAATAAAGCAAATGAGATTCACTTAAGGACCTAATGCATAAAAAAATAAAAGTTTAAGAATCTGAAAAAGTCATATGAAAATAAAAAATCTGATAAATTAAAATTATACTATAATTTAAGAATCTAAAATGGATTAGCATAAAATGAATGTTATCTCAGGTTCTTGTGATACCTAGTTGCTAAAATATCTAAATTGTTAAAGAAAAAGCTGAGAAGAAATTTTTTAAATAGATTTTATTTATTCTGTCAAATGAAAATATAACTAATCAAATTCTACACATGAGTTGTCGTATTAAGAAAAATTATCATTTAGTAATATAGTAAAATTCAATTATTAGCATATTTAACTTCTACTGTGTTCTTTGTTAAAAAAAAAACTTCTACTGTGTTCAAGCTTCATGCTAAGTTCATGTTGCTGATAATATTGCTGAGGTGTTTGTAATACCATGTACGATTGGTATTGCCGGAGTTGGCAATTTATCCCATTTCCGATAACCCGAGCTAGTAGAATAAAAAATATAAAAGTGATTGGATAGGCAAGACCCGAATAGGTCGGTTTTAAGAATTCTAATACGAAAAATTTGGTATCAGAATTCAATTCAAAGATAAAATTTGGGACTAAAAGAAACGTTGAAAAAAATTATTAAAATAAAGTTTATGTCCCAAATTGGTAAATAATAAGTTAATTTTCGGAAATTGCAATCAAGAGATTATCGACGGAAAATAATAATTTTGGATTAGTGTTATTTATTTAGGTATAAATAATACGTACGTAATTGAGTTAAAGCGAGTAATTAACCGTTTGGTTAAAAGGATAAGTTTGAAAGAGAAATGATTTAAGTTAATGAAATGAGGGATAGAAGTGGTTATGTAGCCATCATATATATAGGAATTCATATGAATGAATTCATAAGAAAGAAGAAGAAGATCGGAGAAGTTTAGAAAACGGAGAAAGCTTATGAAGTCTAGGGTTTCGCCGTTCGACGTCCGAATCGCGCTATTCTCGTTCCGATTTCTTCAGAAACTCGATCTGTATCATCTCTAAGCTTCAAAATAAGATAAGCTTGACATTTTGGTTGTGTGAATTGATGGTTATTGGCTGTTTTGGGTTAACTAACATTACGGTCGAGTCGAACTCACTTAAATCACGTCAAAATCATCATTTTTTATCGTTTCAGAGATTTGTTTTGTGGGTTATAGGTATGGAAGCATGTCAGGATGGATTCAGAAGGCTAAAGTGTGAAAAACGTGATGTGCGAGGGGCTGTTATGGTAGTCTCGGGACGCGAGGCTGAGTCTCGCGACGCGAGACAACCTCTCACGCCGCCAGACCATGTCTCACGCCGTTAAAGGGGCTAGGCACATTGTGCCTAGCCACTGGCGATCCCTGTACGTCGTGCCGAGGTCCGACACGATGTACCCCGACCCGATAGCGTCTCGTGAACTCCGAAAACGTGAAAAACGATCGTCGAACTTGACATTTTGAATTAGGGTTTCACAATGAATGCTTCAAGCAAAGTTTAATCAATTAGTCGAATATCTCGAAGGGTATTAAACAAGTATAAGATAATAGTTAAAGGTTATTGAGCTTACGAACCGTGAACCATCGAATTGGGAAAACCTAAATCTATAACTTAGGGTTTTAGGTTCACGAGGTTCACATTTATATACTAAATGTGTATTTGATTTGAACATGTAACAGACGTATCAGCAAGCTACAAGGTCGACGCATTTGGATTAAGATTTGATAGTTATATCGAAAGTTTTTTTGATTGGATAACGGTCAATGTGAGTTATATTTTACTTTCGTATATTATTCGTAAAAGTTATTTGATAAATTATAAATAATATTATCACATACATCGCATATTATATGATTTTATTGTATACTATATCGTTGATTGATTGTTTTAACTATAAGAATCTGGTGTGCGATCCGAGGAAACAACTACCTATTGGATGTCAATAGGCTGTATGATCACTAGTGTCAGGTAAGTCTTAGCAAATAGAATTAGACTAACTTGTTGTGTATGATACGAAGGTCAGCATGGTTGAATTATCCCGCGGCCTTTATCTAGCGAGTCGCCATGGTTGAACTATCCCGAGACTCATATCGATTGTTGGATTAAACTGATGGTACGAGTCACCATGGTTGAACTATCCCGAGACTGTATCAGATGGTATTGGTTGACTTAGTTGAACTATCCCGTAACCTACCATCAGGATTAAGAAATTGTTATCGTTTACGAATACTAGGAAATGCCTAGTTCAGGATCGTTCATAAGATTAGGGTTTCGATCGGATCAAATATTTGGTTTATATTGTATATTATATAAATGATTGTTTTAAATGTGATGTTATTTTTATATTACCGTTAGTAATTTGTAATCTCACTCAGCATAGTCTGACCCGTTATTTTAAACATTTCAGATGCTTAAGGTTTGGACTTGGCTAGAGTCCACCTCTTTTGGGTCCGGAAGTCGTCAGTTGCATGTATAGTTCCTGACTTTCGTAGAACTACAGTAGTGGTCCTGAGTTGACAGAGTCATGGTCTTGACATCAGTGTATTATGTTTGTTGTTTTACTTGCTGTCTGTGTATGTATCTTTTTGTAAGTCACGTCAGTTGTATTTTGTTTCACGACGCCAGTTGCCGGTGATATGTATTAGATACACTAGTATGTATATAGTATCGTGGGGCCAGTACGAACATGGTACGGAAGTTAGAGCCCATATGTTTGACAACGACTAGTGTATATATATGTATATATGTTTATCTATATGCTTCCGTGTAATTAGTCCTTATTTGTTATTTGCGAATTTTTTTTTATGATTTTAGGCTTGCTAAGGGTTTTGGAGCTACCACTCCCATTCCCTAGCGCCGGTCTCGGCTCAATAATTTGGGTCGTGACAGTGTTTAAGCAGATTATTCTGCTGAGATGTTCAAGCTTGATGGAGTGTGTGTGAAGTTAGTTAAAGGGTGATTACAGGTGTGTGTTTTAGTTTCTTATAGCTTTAACCTATATAATCATGACACATATCATGAAGCAATTATTTTTCTGTAATTCTCAGCTTGCTACATAAAGCTGTGACTTGTAATCTTTGTCATTAAGAAATAAAATTTCATTTTGCTCTCAATTTCTAAAATGGTATTAGAGCTTTGAGTTATTAGCAGTTATCTTTTTCTTCTTTTCCTTTCATTTTCTCGGGAAACAATCACTTCATGCCCATTTGATTTTTTTCTCTGTTTCACAAGCAAATCACAAATTCAGTATCCTTGCATTACTGTGATTCTTGCAATCATATTTTCTTTCAAAAATGACAACCGCCGCTTCTCAGATTCCATGGAGATAGGAAGAGAATCTTGCTAGTCAATTTTACATTCATCCAAACAAAAATTCATCTCTTATTAAGCCTCTATTGAACGGTGTTAATTACTGATAACGTAGCTAGTAACATAAAGACAGCAAAGCAGGCGGCAATGATTTATCAATTACCATTCTTGGTCAGGATCCATGAAGAAAGCTCTAGTGGCTAAGAACAAGATGAAACTTGTAGATGGATCAATTTTTGTACCCACAAAGGATAATCCAATGTATTCTGTGTCGGAACGTAGTAATAATTTGGTGATGTCTTGGATCTAAAATTCAGTTTCT
The DNA here is from genome assembly GCF_937616625.2 of Mercurialis annua. NCBI lineage: Eukaryota > Viridiplantae > Streptophyta > Magnoliopsida > Malpighiales > Euphorbiaceae > Mercurialis > Mercurialis annua. The sequence continues at coordinate 4,101,795 of NC_065577.1, forward strand.
TCTCCTATTAACAAGAGCATTGAATAAATTTATGCTGCTCTGGAAGCATGGACTGATCTTGAATCAAGATTTTGCATTGGGAGATGCATATAAAGTTTCAAACATTCAAGAAGACACGAACAATTTCAAACAGAATACACTGAGTGTAGTTGAATACTTCACACATCTTAAAAAATGTGGGATGAACTGATCAATCTAAGGCCTATTCCAGGTTGCAGCTGTGATCCTCAGTATAAGTGTGGAGGTTATGAAAAGATAAGGAATTACAGAGACAATGATGCTGCTATAAAGTTCCTAAAGGGATTGAATGAGAATTTTGCTACATTGAAATCTCAAATCTTGATTATGTATCCATTGCCAAATCTCAATAGAGTTTTTTCTCTAGCAAATCAACATGAGAGTTAGGTTACTGGTGGTTCATCAAAACTTGTTGAACCAAGTGTTTTCTATAGTCAGAGTGCAAATTCCAATGTGCATATTGCTGGTTTTACTCATAATACTGGAAAGTTTCAGTCTAAGGGAAACTATAAAAAGTTCTCAAACAACAGTATGATGAAATGTACTCACTGTGGATACTTAGGTCACACAGTAGACATCTGCTATAGAAAACATGGCTTTCCTCCAAACTACAAGTCAAAGGGAAAATATCAAATTCTTCACATATTAATCAAGTTGAATGTGTTAAAGCTGAAACCAAGCATCAGCTTGAGAGTGAGATAATTCACTCAAGAGAAATATTTGTAGCTTATGCAACTTTTACAGAATGCAAATGCTACACCAGTATCTGTAAATACAATCTTAACCATTGTCAATTCCATAGGCAATGAATCAGGTATAATATCTCTATCATGCTTTGAGAAATCATATTCATAAAAGGAAAAATGGATCATAGATAGTGGTGCAACAGACCATATTATTTGTTCTTTGAGTTATTTCAAATATTAAAGCCGTTTCAAATTCTTTTATACATTTACCAAACAATCATAGGGCTCAAGCTACTCATGTTGGTACTGTGCATCTTTCAGACACATTCATTCTTCAAAGAGTCCTCTATGTTCCTACTTTTTTTTCAATCTGATATCTGCTAGTCAACTGACAAATACAAAACAAATTTTCATTCTTCTATATTGTGATATTTGTTTCATCCAGGATATCCAAACAATGAGAATGATTGTATTAGCTAGAAAGCGTCATGGATTATACATCCTAGACAAACCTTAAATCCATATAGTTAAGCTTGTAGCTGCTACAACTGCACAACAACTTTTTCCTCCCCTTATTGAAACTTCTCAGGCACTATTGATTAGGCTATCTTTTTAATTCTAGAATGGATGTATTGAATTCAATAGATTCAAGAATCATAAAACCAAAACTTCATCATTGTAAAGTTTGTCATTTTGCTGAGCAAAAAAAAAAAATTCCATTTTCCATTAGTACTTCAATTGTAAAGTCCAATTTTGATCTAATACACATGGATATTTGGGATCCTTTCAAAATCAGTTTATTATGGACCTAAGTATTTCCTTTCTATATTGTAGATAATAAAATTAGGTATACATGGATTTACATGCTGAAACTCAAATCTGAGGTTATATATAGTGGGTACTTTTGTAAAAATATTTATTATTAGTATAGAGTGAGAAATTATGAAAAAAATGGACAAATTTACTGTAAATATGTTTCAAAATGAGGTATTTTGAAAACAATCCAATATAAATTTATTTAAATTTTATACTAGTACTTGTGTTTTTAGTCAATGCCTTATATGTATTTTATATTGAATATAATAGTTTTAGTTTTAATATAAAGGAAAATATCAAAAAATATAATTTTGCATACAATTTTGTATGTAAAAAAATTTGAGCTGCCGGGTACCCAACACATTTATGCGGTATAGCTATATTTAAAAATTGATACAAGAAAAAAAATGAAATAAATAGAGAGAAATGGAAACTAAAAGAATTTTGACTTTTTAATCTAAAAAGATGATTTTATCTATAAATTAGAAATCGAATATAAAATTCTCAGATCTAACCACAAAAATGGACTAGAAAATTACAACAGAAAATTCTTTAAAATAAAAATAAAAGTTAATTGCAAATTAAATTATGAACTTTAACAGAATTTGCAATTATAATACGAACTTTGCAACTTAACAATAAATCAGTCACATATTTTTTTTTTGGCTAATTAGAACATCGAACTAAAAAACGCTAACATGAACATTATAATATACATACATTAGCATTTTTATTGTTGCATGATTGGTAAGTGTTCCATTTTATCAAAAATTAAAAGTTGGTAACGTTAGAATTTATAATTTATTTTATAATTAATCCTAAAAATAAATGTTAATGCTAGTTAGTAGTTAAGTTTATCTTGGGGAATTTGACTATTAACTAAATTCTAAAATTAAAAACCATAACAACCATTGATCTGCTGCAGGTGTAAAAGAACTACTATTTAGTACTAAAAATAGGTCCAATAACATAGTATTTGTTTCTAAGAAGACCTAACTCATATCGATTTTTTCATTTAGTTAAAACTAAATTAATAGTTCAATCATACTTTTGAAGGAATTTGAAAGTTGCCAGTTTGACCCGGCAATTCTATAATTATACTCCCTCCGTTCTTTTTTAGTTGTCCATTTAGCCAATATTACACATAACAAGATAGTGCTCCTTTTGTCTTGATTTATAAAGAGAAATACTAATATAACCCTATTAGTTAATAAATACCTTTTAAGTTAAAACATAGAGTCATTTATTAGGGATGGGTAAATTTGGAAGATAATAGCTAAAATAATATTGAAATTCTAAATGGACAACTAATTAGAGACAAATATATTTTACTAAATGGACAACTAAAAAAGAACGGAGGTAGTAGTAATTATACTTTTGAAGGAGATTAACGATAAAGCTTCAAATTCTTCAATTTAACAAAAATTTGAATTAGTAATCGTCAACAATTAGGAGTAACTAATTAGACAACATAATTACAAGTTTTAGGCTTTTCCGATTTGCTAAATATTACCAAATAGCTCATTGTTTTCCACCTATAAAAATGTCAGCATTTCTTCATTTCAAATCAACTAATTAAAAAAACATTAACAAATACATACATACATATAAACAAACATACAAACTCGTTTAATATTTCTCTAAATAAATTTGATATTAGAATGACATCTTACAAGTGCACCGCCTTAGCATTTTTCTTCATTATCTTATCATTTTCAAGCATGAACGTTATCTTTGCTCGTATACTTTTGCCTGCATCGGCGCCAACATCAGCACCAGAACCGGCACCTGAGCCACTTCGATATTATACGCATTCGGGAGATACAATATTGCCAATTAATCCCGTAAGTGTATCAACCGAGACAGTGAAAACCGTGTTTACTCCCTTCTCCACAAATGAAATGGCGACCGATTATGTCGAACCAAGTTGGAACTTAGCTCATCCAACCAAATAGTTATCACAATAATCATTAGTTTCTCAATCCCGGTCTACATTATAGATGGTTGACATTCTTATGAATGTAACCTCACTTAGACTATAGAGTTAATGACATTCAAAATTGTTTGAATTTTTATTTAATTTATTGTTTTCAAATAAATGGCACTTTTGTCTTACATTTACTAATATGTATACATTGTATTTTTACTATATTGTGGGATAGACAAAATAATTGCATTATTCTCGATTTTGGATCCACATAATTATTAGCTTCGGATTTTATGAAAATAAAAAAGCTTCAGAATAAGGATGGCAATGGGGCGGGGTGGGGACGGGGAAGCCATCCCCATCCCCATCCCCGCGTCTATGGGAAATCTCCATTCCCGTCCCCATTTAATTAATGGGGATAAAATCAACCCCATGGGGATCCCCATTCCCCGTACAATTAAATATAATTTATAAATAATTTTGTTATTTTCATAAGATATTTTTAAAAAATTATTATAGAAAATACTATTATCTTTTATAATAATATATATTTATAAATAAATAAAAACTAATAAAAAAATTAAGTTAAATTATTTAAAATTATAAATAATATACTAAAATTTATAATATAATATAAATATGCATAAATATAAAGCAGGTCCCCATGGGGACGGGGATGGGGATCCCCATGGGGTGGGGACTATACTCCGTCCCCTCCCCATCCCCGTGGTTGGGTAATGATTTTTCCCCATCCCCGTACCCGTGGGGGTAATCGGTGGGGATTTCCGCCCCATTAGGGGGCGGGTCCCCATGGAGAATGGGGAATCCCCTCCCCATTGCCATCCTTACTTCCACTACAAGAATGTCCGGTGTTTGCGACAGATTTTTCCGTCACTAACACCCGTAATTCCGTCGGAAAACGTGTTTTCCGACGGAATACCGACGGAAACAATCTGTCGGCATGTTATTCGTCGGCATTATTTGGCGATAAAAATAGTCCGTCAGGAACCATCACCGACGGATTAATAACGGTCGGTAACATTCGGTATCCGTCGGTGAGTTTTGACCAACACATCGACGAAGAGCCGACGTTTTACCGACGACTATTCCGTCGGTAAAGTTTACAGGGTCATAAACAGATGGGGAATTGACCTGTCACTGCATTATTGACAACGTTAAACAAGTCCTTAACTTAAAATATATTCAAATAAGCCCTCATTTCTACTTATTAGAAAAATAAAATAAACCGCCATCTTATCCAACCCGCCACCACCTACTTCCACTACTAGAAAACTACATTTTAGCAACGGATTTTTCCGTCGCTAAAGGCTGAAATCCGTTAGTAAATTAAGTTTTCCGTTGGTAAAAGGCTAAAATCCGTCGTTAAATCAAAAAATTTCCGTCGGTAATTCTGTATTTTCTAATAGTGTTCGGTCGAGCCGCCATCGACCCCCGCCACTCGTCTTCCACATGGAGGACTAACTGCAGATCTGGGAAAGACGAGCTTAGCCGTCCGGCGGCTGGTCGTGGTTCCGATGTCCGGCGAAGGTTATAGAGTTTAATTATTTATATTTGATAATTTTTTTATTATAAAGTTTTGGCTAAACTCATTTTAAGGTCTTTAAACTTTTATTTTTTGGTTCATCAAGTCCTTCAATTTTTATTTGGCTTTCTCAAATCCTTAAACTTTCATTTTTTGGTTCATCAAGTCCCTCAACTTTATTTAAATTTTTCAGGTCCTTAAACTTTTGTTTTATGGTTCATTAGGTCCTTAAACAAAGATCCATTTAAGGATACAATGAACCAAAAAATAAACAATTAGGGACTTGAGAAAGACAAATATAAGTTAAAGGATCCGATGAACAAAAAAATAAAAGTTTAAGGACCGAAGAAATCAAATAGAAGTTAAGGGATCTAATGAACTAAAAATATAGAGTCTAGGGACCTCAAAGAAGTTTAGCCTAAATTTTTTAAGTTGTGAAGGAGGTTGTTTATTTGTGGTATATATAAATGTTATTTAAATGATGTGTTAAAAATGGATTTTTTTTTTAAAAAAAATTATCCAAATGAAAAAAGTTCAATTTGACGCTTTAGGGTGCTATTGAAATGACAAATTTAAAATATGGTGCAATTGATGGTTTTACAAGGTCAAGATTGCTATTGATAAAAAAGAATAAATGTCGGTGGTTTTTGACTCTATTAGCCTTTAAATTATTATTGATAAACTATTTCAGTAAAAAATTTGACTCTTTATTGAATGTATAAGAGATACTACTAATAAAAAATAAGGTATTTTAAATTTGTCACCTAGCAACTATAGTTCATTTTTCAAATAAACATAATTTAATTTTTTATCAGTTTAATTCATCATTGTTTCATCTTTTTTTTTAAATATACTAGACTCATTTAGAATTGACGTAACACAATCTTATAAAAATTAGGCTAAACCTATCTAGAGGCCCTTGTACTATATCATTTTTGTTCAAAAAGCCCTTGTACTATTTTTTTGTTCTTCAGGTCCCTGTACTTGGCAAAATTCCGATTTTCAGGTCCTTTTAAGGGACTGGAGGAACAAAAAATTTGTAAGCAGAGGGACTGGAGAAAACTTAAAAAGGACCTGAAAATCAAAAATTATGTAAGTAGAGGGACCTGAAGAATAAAAAAATAGTATAAGGGCTTTTTGAACAAAAATGATATAGTACAAGGGCCTCTAGATGGGTTTAGCCTAAAAATTATCCTACTTGACACATACAACACCAAACTTTCAGCTATAAACTAAACATGTATATATTTGGAAAAACAAAGTTTTAAAATTATGTTATATTTGATAAAGGAATGATAAAAAGATTACAAAAAGATTAGATTTTTTTAAGTAAAAATTTGGAGTTGGGGAATCAGGAACGCACCCGAACGGGGTTTTTCTAATACCTGGAGGCAAGATTGGCAGCTGGATAGCGAAGAAATGAACCAACCAAACAATAAATGACTTGAAGAAGATGGCTCACTCTCTGGCCACCAAATCCTACACTTTCTTGTCATTTTTTTTTTCCAGTTTCCCTCTGGTTTTCAGTATATGAATTAATAGCAAACTAGCTGCATATAATAACACTAAAATCTCACACTTATATTATAGCATTACATAAATGAAGAGTAATTTGCGTGAATTAGGTTTGATAGAAGCGGAACGGAAGAGTAATTTGCATGAGTTAATTGCCATAACTATCAAGTTCATAAATTAGGTGAAATTAATTTTTTTTTCTGTTTGGACACGTAATAATTGATGGAGAGGTAAAAGAAAAATTTAAGTGACAATTTGCCTCCTCAACTTGTAAACAATGGACAATTAACATATAAATTAATTTTGTGGACAAATTAATCACGAACTTGATAGTTATGACAATTAACTCCATTTGGATAGATTAACTTACAACTTGAGGAGCAAATTATCAATTTAGAAAACAATTAGCTTATAAGTTGAGGAGATAAATTGCCAAAATAGGGTTCATTGTTCACCTTTTGTCCTACTTTTTTTTATCCCTTTCTCTTGTATATTTGTTTTTAAATATATTTTCCATACCCAACAATTAAATTATTAAAATAATAAATTTCAATTTTTATTAAAAAAACTAATATTAATAATAAATTATTTTATATGTTAATTATAATATTAATGACTTTAATGTTATTAAATTCAATTATTTTTATATTATATAGTGAAATACTAATGGCAACTTAATAGGTGGGTCAATTAGCTTTAATTAAAAAATTGAAATTTATTTAGAAAAAAAAAAGCGTTTGAGAAGATTAGAAGAGAGATTTTAAATTGGTTCGATTTAAATTAAAAACTAAATCGACTACTTAATTAAATATTGAAATTTTATAGTTCACTAAAACTTCAAAAAAGTTATAAGTTGTGTTTATAGCTTAACATCTAACTTTACACAATTGAATATTCAAGGCAATTAAAAAACCCCAGTAAATAGTAATTACCAACAAAAATAAAAACAATCAATGTAAAACCAATTTTTTTAAGAAGGTATTTATTGTGGCATCAAATATATATGTTGTAGCCCCAACGATAATTTAGGCCGCGCCCATCATGAGGATGTCTCACCCGCGACTAAGCTTCCAAAAGCAAGGGTATAAGGAATAGAGAAGTCGCGCCCTCTTAGCATATACATCACTTTACTCGCTACCAATAATAAAATTAATAAACCAAAAATAAAAAATTCATTAGATACAATTTTCTTGAAGAAAAAGCTAAAGAAATATATGTAACATATTCAATGCTATTAAATCATCACTGTTGACCCAAGAGAAACTCTTGCTCTGATCCATCGATCCTTCCTGACCATAAAAGATTTCGCATACAACGCTCCATATAATCAATCAAAGAAGCATGCCACTTGTAAACAGCAAAAGAATGCAGAAGCGAGCTAGTAATAACTGACTGAAGGTTTTATATGGAATATAAATTTACTTAAATTTTATACCGGTACTTTTTTTTGTCAATGCCTTATATGTATTTTATATTAAATTATCTAAGTAAATATAAGTAAATTTTATAAGGCATTGACCATTTTGTATATTAAATTATCAATAGTTTTGGTTTTAATATAAAGGAAAATATCAAAAAAAATATATGCTCACAATTTTGTATGTAAGAAGTTGTGGGCTGGCGGGTACCCGACGCATTAATGCGGTATAGCTATATTTAAGAATTGATATTAATAAAAAAAACGAAAAATGGAGAGAAATGAAAACTTAAGAATTTTGATTTTTTTAATCTAACTTTAATTTCTTTTAGCAGAAGATGGTTTCATCTATAGCTATAAAAACGGGTTAGAAAATTACAACATAAAATTCATTAAAATAAAAATAAAGATTAATTGCGAATTAAATCAGTACAAATTTTAACGTGATTTTCAATTACAACACGAACTTTGAAAATTTATAAGAACAAAGGGTCAACGCGCCCCCCAAACTTGTGTCACAGGGTCATCTAACCCAATTTATACTTTTTTGAGCAACTAACCTCAAAACTCTTCATTTTCGGGTCAAGTAACCCCATAATTATATTTTCAAAACATGTAAAATACAGATCGGAGGTGAGGGATGCAAAAAAATAATTAGATACTTCCCTAATTGTTGCTATATAATTATCCTAAATTTGTTTTTTAAAATAAAAATATAAATTATGGGGTTATTTAATCCAAAAATGAGGAGTTTTGGGGTTAGTTGCTCAAAAAAGTATAAATTGGACTAGATGACCCCGTGTCACAAGTTTAGGGGGCGCGTTGACCCTTTGTTCAAATTTATAATGTCAGTCACCAATTTTTATTTTTTAGCAAATCAGAACACCAAGTTAAAAAAATCACTGACGTGGATATTATAATATACAGCCACATCATCATTTTTATTGTTGCATGATTGATCAGCATTTCAATTTGCCAAAAAATAAAAATTAGTAACAAATATTATCGAATTTTAAATTTTGTGTTATAATTGCAAATTACGCTAAAATTATGGATTTAATTTGCAAATAATCCTAAAAATAAATATTGATGCTAGTTAGTAGTTAAGCTTAATTTGCGAAATTTGACTATTAACTAAATTCTAAAATTAAAATCCATAACAACCATTGTTCTGCTGCAGCCTGCAGGTACAAAAGAACTATTTAGTACTAAAAATAGGTCTAATACCATATCATTTGTTTCTAAGAAGACCAAACTCATATAGACTTTTTCATGTAGTTAAAACTAAATTAACAGTTAAATCATACTTTTGAATGAGATTAACGATAAAGCTTCAAGTTTTTCAATTTAACAAGATTTTGAATTAGTAGTCATCAACAATTAACTAATTAAATAACATAATTACATGTTTTAAGCTTTTCCGATTTGTTAAATATTACCAAATAGCTCTTTGTTTTCGACCTATAAAAATGTCGGCACTTCTTCATTTCAAATCAAGTAATTAAGAAAACATTTACAAATACATACATACATACAAACAAACATACAAACTCGTTTAATAATTTCTCTAAGTAATTTAAAATGGCATCTTACAAGTGCACCGTTTTAGTAATTTTCTTAATTGCCTTGTCATTTTCAAGCATGAACGTTAGCTTTGCTCGCGTGCTTTTGCCCGCAGCGGCACCAGAACCGGCACCTGAGCCACTTCAATATTATCCGCATTCTGGAGATACAATATTGCCAATTAATCCCGTAAGTGTATCAACCGAGACAGTGAAAACTGTGTTTACTCCTTTTTCCACAAATCAAATGGCGACCGATTATGTCGAACCGAGTTGGAACTAAATTCATCCAACCAAATAGTTATCATAATTATTATTAGTTCCACGATCCCGTTCTACATTATGGAGCATTAAATTTAATATTCTTCTGATTGTAATCTCAGTAAGACTATAGAGTAAATCACATTCAAATGATATATGTAATTGTTTGATTTTTTTTAATAATCTTTTTATTTTTGAATAAATGGTAATTTTTGTCTTCCATTTACTACAATATATATTTATATAATCAAAACATATCTACATTATTTCTATTGTGGATTCATTTAATTATTAACTTTAGGATCCAGGATAATAGACATATAGTGAATTCAACTGTCACAGCAGGCCTAGCTCGCTTGGTTCATAGTTATATAATTTTTGGCAAGTGGATTTTTGCGAAGTTAATTACTCATGAACTTAATTACTTGAGAGATAGTAATAATTTATTTGATTTTCTTCAAGTGATTTTTATGCATTAAATAATAAAAAAATGCTTACTAAATAATAAAAAACAATTAAATTAAAGATATTATTGTATTTTCTATTTATTTATAGAGAGAAGTACAATTTATCTAGCATTTTCATCAAAAGAAATTTATCTAGATTTTTTCTAAAAAAATTACTTCCCTAATTAAGATGAAGTTTGACTGTTAATTTCCCGAAAACCAAGCAATTAATTTATCACTTTATTGGAAGTAACTACTCCCTCCGTTTTTATTTAGTTGTCCATTTAGTCAAAATTACACATATCAATTCCAATGTTATGTAAACAATAACCCTTCTAATTAATAAATGTTTTGTAAATTGAGTTATATAGCCATTTATTAGGATGAGATAATTTGAAAATTAATACTTAGAGCATCTCCAATGCAATGCTAAATTGGAGTGCTAATGTCATAATTTAGCATTTAATCTTAAAATGCATCTCTAATGTAGTGCTATAATTTGTGCTAAATTTAGCATATGCTATATCACGTGCTAAATTTAGCATAGACTATAGCATATGCTAAACTACAACAACCAATAACAATCCATTATTGATTACAATTTTACCACGGTTATTTTTTTGCATTTATTATTTTAACCTATTTTTTTACTTTTTTATTTTTGTTAATTTTAAATTTTGTGCTTCTATTTAATTTTACGACATCGATTTGATTTTTTAATAGTAGACCATACATCAATATAATAAAAAATTATATTATATTAAAAAAATATTACATAAATTTTAGTTTAAAATATTTAATTAAAAAATTACTAAATAATTAACAATTAAATAAAATTAAGAGATTTTAATCCTATAAAAAATAATTATAACATATCTTTTTAACTTTGTGCATTGGAATAAAAATTGAAATGTTATGCTATTTATAGCATTTTACTTTAGCATAAAAAAATAGCATTCCATTGGAGATGCTAGTCATCTTAAAATTTTAAATTCTAAATGAATAAATAATTAATTTTTATATTTTTAATTATTTTGTCATGCTATAGATTATTATTGATAAACTCTTTAAATTTAAAAACGTTGACTCTTTACTGAATGTATTAGAGATACTATTAATAAAAGAAATGGTATATTAATTTTACCTATCGGTAACTATAATTTACTCATCAAATAAACCAGAATGTTAAATATTTATCAGTTTGATCTATTAATATTTTTGGATTTTTATTAAATATACATACGCCTCATTGATAATTGATTTGGCGCAATTATTCATCCACTTTTATAAAACTTATTCTATTTGACATTTATAATATTGGACCATATCAGCTATAAACTAAGCATCTGCATATTCTGCAACACCCATAATTAAATGATGGACGAAAATAACAAACTTTCAAGTCATGTTATATTTAGCAAACATACTATAGTTGTTGATAGATAAGTGTTTGCCAGAAAATAACCAGTATCACTTTACGCCCATAATAAATCTATTTGAAAGTTTTCGTTTATTGTTTACATAACATTGGAACTATTAATAATTAAAATTAATATTTTTTTTTGTTCATTTTTATTTTCGGAACTTTCTTTGCAAATTTTAAGAATATATATATATTCTTCCACACGGTCCAAAGTGGACTAAACGGTCAGTAGTGGACTAAATGGTCCGAAGTTCCTTTGAACTCTCTGTTGTAGCTTTGTGGTTGAGATCGTACGGTCCCAACTGGACTGTTCGGTCCAAGTTTTCCGCTCTACGACCACCGACTTTAAAACTTCATAACTCGGTGTAAAAACGTTGAAATGTGTTGGTTCTTCACGCCCTGGAAAGTTTAAGGATGTTGATAGGAGTAGAATTACTCCTATATTATCGTTGTTTTACGAGTTATTTACGTGTGTTTAGTGATTATTTTTATGCATATTGGGTCTCATTTCTTATTTGAGCGTTTCAGGTACTACCACGTAGATTTCACGGAGTTTTGGACCTAATCGGAGCAATACGGTGAAGTTTAAGCAAGACCGGAGTTGGATAGGCGTTTCGAGTTAGTTTCAGAGCTTTTTCTGAGATTTTGCCTGAGGGAAGATGGAAGGCACGATGGAAGCAACGTGCCTCGCATCGTGCCCCTAGTTTTATTCATGTTTTGTGGAAGGCGAGATGGAAGGCACGATGGTGGCATCGTGCCTCGCGTCGTGCCTCTGTTTGGTCCTTTACTTGAAGAGGAGGCGAGATGGAAGGCACGATGGTAGCAACGTGCCTCCCATCGTGCCTATCTGCTGAGTTGTCCAACATTACGTTTTGACCCCGATCTTTCATTCCGATTCTAAAATTATGAAGGGGCGACTTTGGGACTTCACCAAAATACGAATTTGAGGCTGACAACGGGTATATATAGTGGTGTTTACAACCAAATTAGGGTTGACTTAGTTCGTTTACCATTACATTAGACTAAAAACAATAGATTAGCTTTATTTTCAGATTAGTTCACCGTTCTTCGATTTGATTACTTTTTGAGCTGGATTTTATTCTTCGATATTATATTGGGATTTTTATGCGATTAAGGTACGATAATTCAGAGAGATCTTTTTCATTGTTTATCTTATCAATTATGAATTCTATATATTATATTGTTGGTTTATCTTTGATCATGAGTAACTAACCTATCGTCGGGGATTACTGATTGAATTTATGCTTTGTTAATTAATTGGTTTTTGGGTTTTTGTTATAATTGCGTATTAATTACTGTTCTTAATGCTTAGTTTAATTTGATCACTTAAACTATTGGCTTGTGTTTTAATTGTAACTTGAGAGAGTTGAATTGAAATAGACCGTGTAATCAATAACACAGGAGTTAACAACACGAGAGTGAATTAGCGAATGTGTGTTCTTTAGGTTTGCTTAACAAACATCAATCAAGTAATTATTTAGGTTAATTATAACACGAGAGTGAGTAGTTGCCTATTAATTGTTTAATCGACTGTTTTTGCCTGTAGCGGCCTGAGAGAGAGCTATAGGTGCCTTAGATCAGCCTGAACCGCAATTTAATAACGAAATCCATAAACCATGAGATTAATGGCATAAAGTAGATTAATAATCCCTGATCTTTCTCATTATTGTTTAAATCTTATTTAATTTACAGCCTTAGTTTACTTTATTCTTTAATTGTTTAATCTAGCTTTTAAATTTACATACTTCAATCCAAATTATCCTTTTAACTATCCGAATCGAGTCTCCTAATTGGTTGTCTTTAGTAGCTTTCCTTGTGGGTACGATATCCGGACTTCACAGTCTGTATTACGAGTTGACACTGTACGCTTGCAGTATTTTACCAACAAGTTTTTTGCGCCGTTGCTGGGGAAAGCATATCTTTAACAACTAAGTTAGGATAGCTTGACTTGTTTTAGTTTTTATTTTTTCTTGTTTTACGCCGTGGGTATTTGTTGATTTATCTCCAGATACTTTTTCTATGGTGTACTTATTTAAAAAAGCATAATGGCTTGGGTCCAGAATTGTGTGGTTTGTGGGAGTTTCTATCACACTGAGGCTGAATGTCCAATACTTTATCCAACTTCAAATGAACATGTCAACTTTGTGGGTGGTCAATGTCAAGCTAGTGATCCCTTCTCCAACACATACAATATGGGGTGGGACAACCATCAAAATTATGGGTGGAACAACAATTGGGGTAACATCCAAACATATCAAGACCAATGGAACTCTGATTTCAACTTTGGGGATGAACTGCAGTATTCATATGAGACTGAACAGCAGAGAGAGCAGGAAGAGTCTCTCCATAGCAAGTTTGATAAAATGATGGAGATGATGATGAAGAATGATGCTGAGACGCAGCAAACATTGAGGAATCATGCTGCCACTATCCACAATCTTGAGTTGCAGAATCAGCAGATGGCCCAAGCACTGCAGACTCAAAATCAAGGGGGTTGGTATTACAGTACTCTATGAGAAAATCAACAAAACCTTTGACTACAGGGATCCATTCTTAGAAGGGTTTGATTCCGAGTATGACGGAAATAATATCAAACATATGAATCTGCTTAACACTCCTCTTGTTCTTTATTACAGGGACAATGATTACTCTGTATTATCTGATCTATATTTGAAGGAGCCAACAAAGGAAAGAAGGAAGAAGATGCTACCAAGACGGCTTCCTCATGTTAGGTTGTATTATTAACAACCTTACGCGAAGAGTCTAGCTTTGGACTCTAACTAAAGCGCGCTTGGGAGGCAATCCCAAGGGTATCTTTCTTTTCACCCTTTACACTTTTATGTTTCAGTCATGTTTTTATTTATTTCATTGCATTGGGGACAATGCATGAACTAGTGTGAGGGTGGGGAAAACATTATGTTTTTATGTTTTTATTTTAGTTGTGTTTTATTTTGTGTTTTGTTTTTATTTTACGTCTGTAGTAGTCTATGATTGTGAACCCTTGTTTTTGGTTTATCTACTCATGTTTGATGTTTGTTTAGTCCTAAATAGCCTAAGGATAATTGTTATGTCATGATTTCAGAATTATTAGCATATCTCTTTCCCCTACGTGATGAATGAGTTAAATGTGTTTTTAATTGTTGACAATAATTGGAGAATGTAGTTAAGCGTTTCTTACTTGATTTTGATGACATGGGTCAATGCGACTAGGGTGAAAATTCGAGTTTAATGAAATGCTTGTAATTTGATAATTGTTGTGAAATTTGGCATGTGAATTAGGATTGAGCAACGGTGCAAATTGCTGAAAACTTGAGTAAATAATGGCAATGTTTGATATAGTGAATGACATGGTGAACACACGACTAATTTTGTGAGATTTTGAGCCTATGGGAGCATATTTTTTTGTGCTTATTTTTCTTGTTGTGTGGTTTGAAGCATGTTTATATTCTCTAGAACTTGCCTGTTTTCCGTTGTCATATTGCAAAGTTAAGTTAAAGAACATGAAGATGATAAATGGCATTTAGGATTCACTTTTTCCTTAGACCACTTAAACAGCCTACCTTTTACCTTTAGTTTACCCAAGTTGAGCCTTAACCTTATTTTTGTTTACTTACACACTTTACACACATTTTATCTTTTCTCATCTTTTCACTTTCTACCTTGATTGATTTGGCAAATTGACTGACATTACAGGAAACTAGTGTGAGGATGTAGTAACATCCTAGCTCGTGATTATTGTTTGATGATTTCTTGATTTTTGTGATTATTAGTGCCTCCTGGAATTCAGAAAAAGTATAGAAAGCAAAAGCTTAGAAAAAGAAAAAAAATGTATAAAAAGGAATAGAAAATCAGAATATTGAGCTTAAAAGAAAAAAAAAATTGAAAAAGTTGAGAATTCGAGGAAATAAAAGAAGAGAATGAGAGATTGTATATTTAGAGAGCTAATGTGATTAATTTTCTGGTTTCCTTTGATCTATGTTGGTTTGTTAAGTCATGTTTACCCTTTCTTTTACCTTGTACCATACCCTCGCTTAAACCCCATTACAACCCGAATAAAGTCCATTTTGATTTATGTTTTTGACTTGACTGAGTAGTGGAATGATGGATTGCAGGCAAGCCTATGGTAGGATTAGAATGTTTCAATTTTGAGTGCTGAATTTCGAACCCTTGAACACATGAGTGTTAGAGTGTACCTTGTGAGTTATTTTGCCATGTGATTTTATGATTCAAGCATTATTGTTTTTGCTCATAGGACTAAATGTTTGTTATCTTTGCTTGTGGTGAGTTTGCATGCTTTGATTTAACAATGCGTATTAGGTTCAAGTATGAGTGAACATGTTTGAGTATTCTTGGTGGTATTGATTCATGTCGCAATTTTATGTAAGTTGGCTTGGTTTATATTCTCTTTGTGTTGTCGGTTTTAAAAGCACGATTTAATTGATTCATCACTTTAGGGGTTTGAAAAATGTTAATTTCTTGTTGATTATTGACATTCTATTTGATTTGGGCTATAGCATGATTCGTTTCTTGCTTGAGGACAAGCATAAGTTAAGTGTGAGGATGTTTGATAGGAGTAGAATTACTCCTATATTATCGTTGTTTTACGAGTTATTTACGTGTGTTTAGTGATTATTTTTATGCATATTGGGTCTCATTTCTTATTTGAGCGTTTCAGGTACTACCACGTAGATTTCACGGAGTTTTGGACCTAATCGGAGCAATACGGTGAAGTTTAAGCAAGACCGGAGTTGGATAGGCGTTTCGAGTTAGTTTCAGAGCTTTTTCTGAGATTTTGCCTGAGGGAAGATGGAAGGCACGATGGAAGCAACGTGCCTCGCATCGTGCCCCTAGTTTTATTCATGTTTTGTGGAAGGCGAGATGGAAGGCACGATGGTGGCATCGTGCCTCGCGTCGTGCCTCTGTTTGGTCCTTTACTTGAAGAGGAGGCGAGATGGAAGGCACGATGGTAGCAACGTGCCTCCCATCGTGCCTATCTGCTGAGTTGTCCAACATTACGTTTTGACCCCGATCTTTCATTCCGATTCTAAAATTATGAAGGGGCGACTTTGGGACTTCACCAAAATACGAATTTGAGGCTGACAACGGGTATATATAGTGGTGTTTACAACCAAATTAGGGTTGACTTAGTTCGTTTACCATTACATTAGACTAAAAACAATAGATTAGCTTTATTTTCAGATTAGTTCACCGTTCTTCGATTTGATTACTTTTTGAGCTGGATTTTATTCTTCGATATTATATTGGGATTTTTATGCGATTAAGGTACGATAATTCAGAGAGATCTTTTTCATTGTTTATCTTATCAATTATGAATTCTATATATTATATTGTTGGTTTATCTTTGATCATGAGTAACTAACCTATCGTCGGGGATTACTGATTGAATTTATGCTTTGTTAATTAATTGGTTTTTGGGTTTTTGTTATAATTGCGTATTAATTACTGTTCTTAATGCTTAGTTTAATTTGATCACTTAAACTATTGGCTTGTGTTTTAATTGTAACTTGAGAGAGTTGAATTGAAATAGACCGTGTAATCAATAACACAGGAGTTAACAACACGAGAGTGAATTAGCGAATGTGTGTTCTTTAGGTTTGCTTAACAAACATCAATCAAGTAATTATTTAGGTTAATTATAACACGAGAGTGAGTAGTTGCCTATTAATTGTTTAATCGACTGTTTTTGCCTGTAGCGGCCTGAGAGAGAGCTATAGGTGCCTTAGATCAGCCTGAACCGCAATTTAATAACGAAATCCATAAACCATGAGATTAATGGCATAAAGTAGATTAATAATCCCTGATCTTTCTCATTATTGTTTAAATCTTATTTAATTTACAGCCTTAGTTTACTTTATTCTTTAATTGTTTAATCTAGCTTTTAAATTTACATACTTCAATCCAAATTATCCTTTTAACTATCCGAATCGAGTCTCCTAATTGGTTGTCTTTAGTAGCTTTCCTTGTGGGTACGATATCCGGACTTCACAGTCTGTATTACGAGTTGACACTGTACGCTTGCAGTATTTTACCAACAGATGTCCAGTTTATTTCTTTCGAATAACACAATGTCAACTGAAAATCTCTAAATGCTTCAAAAATATCAATTAATACAACAAGGTCAGATTCTCATGTATGCAAATGTGTTTTCCGCGTCTCTTTGCTTCAGAAGCCTTTGGAATGCTCTAACTAAACCCAGAACTCATCAATTTCCATGCATTTAACCTGAAACACTCAAACACAACAATAAGACCTAAAATAGCTCAATTATAACAATAAATACACATTAGAAAGACTAAAATCGACATAGAAAATAGAAATAATTCTACTCCAATTAACGTTTTACACGAGAAATCCGCTATGAATATGTAGAATAAACTTAAAATGCAGTTCTTGAAATCTCACTAGTAAACTTGTTGTCAAATATTGTCTATAAAGGCTCACATGACATAAGATACGTTTTTGAAAATACATTTTAGAGAATTCAACTCAATTTTTATGGATTTAGAGAGTTTGGATATTTGATATGACGAAGAAGATTTGTATCTATATTGCTTTAATTTGTTAGTTACATAATGACTATAAACAATTTCGTAAAAGTTTAATATTTAACCATGATACACTTTTGTTTAAGTGAGTTAATCTACCATATTTTCCAAAGAATTTTTGGATAAGGAGCTTATATGGGAATGCTAATCAAATCTCTGATATTGTCTTTACAATTAGTACTAGCATGAAGACAAAATATGATAGCAAGTAGCCGAAACATAAAAACTCTACTTGTAACTATTGAAAGAAGAAGGGGCGTCTAAATCTTGATAGTTGAAAAAATTTAAAAACCAAAAACTATTGAAAGCCAACCATATAAGCCAATATTACAAAATAATCAGATGAATACCATGAAGATATGCTAGTAGTTTAAGGCGAAAGATCAGAAGTTTCAAGCGTTTTCGAAGTGAACCTACCAGACTGACAGCCGGTTCTACCTCGAGGGCTGAACTGGATTTACAACCGAGTTTCCTCAATGAATTGGTTGAAGAACCAGTCCAAAGGTAGTTCAGACCATAAAACCGGTTGATGAATTGGTTTAGGCAAAAATAATTGTATAATTTTTTGATCAAATTGTTTATGCAGATTCAAGTTGCTCATATCACATTTGTGACAATTTCAATTGGTTTTTCGACTATAACAAAGTTAATAGTGGAGCTGCAATTATGGACAACGGTCAAACATGCAATTGTTTTGGTATTTGTTAAGTTAAGATTAAGATGCATGATGGAGAAGTTAGAACATTCACTAATATTCTACATATTCCTAAAATACGTAAGAATATCATCTTCGTATCAATTTTAAAATTTGTGGATATGAGTTTATGGCAAGAATGGAGTTTTGGAGATTGAGAAAGATTATGTGGTGTTATTAAAAGTTCATAGAGTTGGTCGTTTGTATGCGATTGATGGATCAGTTATTGTCTTTTTCACCAGATTCTGCTAATGATATTGTCAAGATCGATGACAACAAATTTACAACTGCGTACCAATCAGTTGATAATTTATTTTATTTATATATTACGTTATTTTGCATTGACAAGTCCAATACGTTCTTAGACTTGTTTGAAATCTCTCAATTATAATAACCAGTTATGCTGAAGTGGAGATTGTGGAGTTTATTTGTTGTTCTAATTTTTGAAGATGTAAGAGAATTCCAGTCAATGCGGAGATTGATATGATTAGATCTATAATTCTACTTAGTTTAAGAATATTTTATTTAGATTATCCTAATTTATTTTGGATAATTAATTTATCTATTATTGATGTTTTATGAACTAATAGGAAGGGTAGTCCTATTCGGATTATTACTCCTTATTTCTTGATTTGATCTTGATAGGAGTAGAATACTCCTAGTATTTAGATAGTTTTTGCATCACTTTATTACGTTTTGACATGTGTTTTTAGGTGTTTCGATACCTTATTATGTGTGTTGGCGTTTCAGGTGATTTGGAGTGTTTGCGGAACTATTTGGGCTAAAAAGAGTGAAGAATTAAAGAAATATCAAAGTCGGAAGCTAAAGCAAAGAGTTAAAGAGAAATCAAGTTTTCAAAGCATGTCTTGGAAGAGAAGCTGAAAAGCAAAAGAGACCTGTGTAATTTAACACATGTCTCGACCAAGACATGAGCTTCTCGACCAAGACATGAAGACCATTTTGTGCGAAGACTCATCATAGGAGCTTCTCGATCGAGAAGCTCAACTTAAATGAGCTTCTCGACCAAGACATGTGAAAAAAGCTGAAGACGAAATTTGTTTGAAGAAAGAGCTTTAAGTGGCCCACTTCCCTTTTTAGCCCAACAACTCTTGTACTAGGATGTTATTATTTCCCTTTTTGTCCAGACTATATAAGACACTTTATATTTCTAGGTCAAGAATCATTCACTTTTGTAGACAACAATTTTGAATCAATCAATTTCATTCCTTTTGCTCTCTATTTTAGGATAGAATCTATATAGTTCTTGGTGTTCTTCAATTATTTTCCAGATTTTGCTATATTGGGAAACTTATTAAATACAAGTATTGATCTTTTAATTCAAGCTTCATTATCTTGTTCATGTGTTTAAAGTTCATTTATTACTCCAAGGTATTTATTCTTTATTCTATGCCTAATCTTTACTATTGCTTAATTAGTTATGCCATGATGATGATTAGTAGCTAAACCCCTTGTTTGGGAGTTGTTATGATTGCCATGATTGATTAGATAGGTGATTAGGGTGAGGGTTTATGGGTGATGTTGGTTGTTGTGCTTCTTGAGCTTAATGCTTAGAATAGGTTGGCCTCTTATTCTTTGCTATGTGGTTTAATTAGGAGGACGAGAGTTAACTAATTAGACTATACCTAGGGGAGTACATGCTTTAGACCTAGATGCATTAGCATGATCTAGGGCTATTTTGGTTGTGGAGTTTGCTTGACTAGTTGGCTTTATTAACTCTCTTGAAATCTATGAGCACGAGAGTGGATTAGATTTCGGGATTGTTAATCAAGTTTCGACTCTTTCAATTCCGGCTCGAGAGAGCGGAATTGGTTCCGTAGAATAACTTGACCCGACCTAAGTTCCCATCACCTTAACCCAAACTACTTAGATATGACTTTGGCATGACTAGCAACCTCTAAACGCTTTACCCTAATTGTTTAAATCGCGTGTTAATTAGTTGATTGTTGATTAATTGTTTTAGTTAAGTAGCGTGTTTAATTAATAGTTGTTTGCAAGTTATTTTACGTAAAACTTCAACCATTTGTGTTTTCGCTAGACGAATTGAATCATAACCAAATTTCATTCTCATCAATTGCTCCTAACACACTTCTTGTGGGTTCGATCAAATATTTACCGAGTATTACGAGTTGGGTTAATTCTCAACAGATCTCTACAAATAGTCAAGTCTTATGATTTATTAAATTTAAAAGTGTGAGACAGATTAATATGAGCAAAAGTATTATGGGATTTACTTTATTCTTGTTGGGTTTACAAAACAAATTCGATTTTAGGAATCGAGAGAATCTCTATTATTTTTTGTAATATTTTAATAGTGCTTTTTATTTTTAAGAGCGTGTTCTATAAAATAAAGAACATATTTTATAAAATAAAGAGCATTAAAAAATTGATGTTTTTAATTTTTGTCCAACGGACTCTCTAATATTAACTCTTTACTTTGTTTTTTTTTTAAATAACAATAACAATAGCAACAATAATAACAAGGCTAAAATGCTAAAAAAACTACCGACCTTTGTTTTGGTTCTCAATTCCACCCTAACGTAGGCATTTTGTCAATTTTACCCTATTTCAGATTTTTGGTTTTTAATAGCACCTTGAAGCATTATATATCCTTCATATTTATCAAATAATCTAAATATTCTTTAATGTTATAAATTGCACAAAAAACTATCTTCTCCATAAAATTAAAAAAATTAAATTAGTAATTTTTTTAAAATTGTCGGAGGTGGAGCAGCTGTTCCTCCTCTTGAAGCTCCTCGGCGAGGAGCAAATCTGCTCCTCCATGAGTAGCAATAGCTCCTCGGAAAAGGAGGAGCATCTCGTCCTCCTCTGAAATTTAAAAAAAAATTAAAAAAATGTGTCGATAGTTTCCGGTGGAGAGCGGCGGCGATGGTCCAGGCGATGACGGGTGACTAGCGGAGTTGGGTCAACGAGTCCGGCGATGGCGGATCCGATGTAAGTGGAGTTGGACGTGTTGAAATTTAATAATTAGTTATATACTTGCTTAATGTTTTATTTAGGATCTATTTGAAACTTTTTTAAGCTAAAAGACTTGTTTAAATTTGTCCAAATAGAAAAAAAATATGAAATGATCCTTAAAAATTTACTTGTTTAATGTATTTTAATACTTGTAGTAAACAATCATCTAATTTTTCTAATTTAGGGTGGTATTGAAAGCCAAAATTCCGAAATAGGGTAAAATTGACAAAATTCTTGCGTCAGAGTGAATTTGGAAATCAAAATAAAGATCGGTAGTTTTTCAGCCCTTTAGCCTGATAACAATATTAAATACGCGTGAATGCACCAAAAATCGCGTGTTTTGCAATTTTAACATAAACTTTTAATTTTGGCAAACAAATACACAAACTTTCTAATTTTTGCAATTAAAACACCGGCACCGTTTTGGATGTAAAACGACACCATTTTGGATGTAAAACGGCATCATTTTGGATGTAAAACGGCATCATTTTTCAAAGAAAACGCAAATGTGGTCTTAATTGCAAAAATTGAAAAATTCGTGTACTTTTTTTCCAAAATTAAAAGTTTATGTTCAATGCAAAGCACTCGAAAGTGGGTGATTTTCGATGCATTTAATTCTATTGATAATAATATTTATTTATTTATTTTTATATGAAAACGATAAAATTTTATATGTTAAAAATAAAATAACTAATTTATTTTGAACTTTTTATCTTTTTTAAAAATAAAATAAAGGATGGAAATTGCTCCACATGTCTTTACTTTAAATTCAAATAATAGACTCTACTTGAGTATTAATTTATGGCTTAATCGCTCAATAGTCCCCCATTTTCAACTTTTTTCAATTGCACCCTGACGTAAGAAAATCCTCTCAAAATCCCTCCACCTTTAAATTATTTTTCAATTGTACTCCAAAATATTAAATTGATCTCTTTTCACATGAAAAACAATTTTAAATAATCTTACATTTTAATCTATATTCTAATTAAATGATAATGTAATTAATAATGTAAAAAAGCATTCTTCCTAAAATTATATGCAATAACGTTTTAAAATTAAAACCATAAAAATTTCCAATTTGGAGTACTAACTAAAAAAAATCTAAACGCGGGAGGGTTTTGTGAGGATTTTTCTATGTCAGGGTGCAATTGAAAAGAAATTTAAAGGTGGGAAGGTTTTGAAAGAATTTTCCAACGTCAGGGTACAATTGAAAAAAGTTTAAAAGTGCAGTGCTTTTGAGTGATTAGGTCTTAATATATTGTTAAACTCTTCAAAATAAAGAGTTTGATAATTTTAGAAAAATCACTGAAAATGTTCTTAGTCAATAAAACTTATTTTTTCGCTCGTGGACTTGTTTGATGATCCACGTAAATTTTATGTTTGTTTTCGTTCGATTTTCTATTTTATTATAAATTTAATTTCTTAATTAATTTTCTTGAACAAAATTGATGCTAGGAAGTATTAAAAGCTTTAACTTGCGAAATTTGACTATTACCTAAAATTCTATTATTAGCATCCATAACAACCATTTATTTAGTACTAAAAATAGGTTTAATACCATATTATTTATTTTACTTAGAAGACCATAGTCATATAGACTTTGTCATTAACTTAAAACTAAGTGAACTAATCAAAGTCAATAATAAGTTAAATCATACTTTTGAAGGAGATCAGCATAAAACTTCAAACTCGTCATTATAACAATATTTTGAGCTAATATAAATCGCCAATAATTAACTAATTAAACAACAAAAATGACATGCATCTAATTATAAAAGGCCAATAAGACAAGATTATTCTTTCATTATTCTATATCGATTTCTTATAAAAAAGATCTTTCAATAACCTACTGAAATTCATCCAAATTTTATTATGGAATTTAATTACAAGTGCATTATCTTAGTTTTCTTCATTGCTATATCTTTGTCAACCATGGATGTAATTAGGTCAGAAACTATAAATTCAACTGATCCTAAACTCCAAACCACACCAAGTACTTCTAGCTCACCCGTCACCCGTACGGGCACATCGGCCTCAGCCGCAAACTTGACCCCTCCCATGCCGGTAGAGTCTCAACCGCCTCCACCACGGTCGGGGATGCCTTTTCCTCGGTCACTTTCGGACTCAAGACCCAGGCATTATAAGATTCCAACTTTACCCTACTAATCATGTCGATAATTTTCAATGACACTTATTGCTAATTCATATTATATCAACGATTTTTTTTCCGGTCTAATAATCTAAAATTATTATTATTTTCATTAATTATAATTACATATTTCACTTTTATTATTTTTAACTTGATTTAAAGAATTTTATTTTAATTATATAAAGTTCGCTCAATTGAATAATTTGTGTTTAATTTTACACATGTGATAGTCATTGAAAGATTGACTTTCTTTTAGAGCAATTTAGTAAATGCAATAATTCAATGACTTAGGTGTGACAAAATTCAGATAGATTAATTCAATTGGACATATTCGACTATAATTGACTTAAAGTCTTTCAAATAAGAGTAATAATAAAAAAAGCTAATCGATTTTAATAAAAATGATAAATATTTAGATTTTTGAGATCAGCATGCCTCTTTATTATTCAATTTCATTTAGGCTTTGCCGAATTTCTATGCGTGTGAGATTTTTTAATGTATTTATTGTTTAATACCAAAATAAGCTTTGGTGTAATATGTTGTTGATCGTATTGTAATATTTTATTTTTCATTATTTATTCATTGAAAGGGATAATGAAATAATGAGTCAATATTATTGTTTTATTATTATTATTAACATTGCGACACATCAAATTATAGCAAACTAAAAATATTTATATTTAGTTTGCAATAAAATGAGGTTTCTCCGACTCGATTTATTTATTTAGCGGTTTGGCATCGAAATTGCATTTTGCAAGTGATAGGTCGCCCTCCATTATTAACATTAATAAAGTACTAATAATACAATTAATAAAATTGTAATTACTAATCAAAAACAAAATGAAACACATTTTTTAATATAGTAAACAAATGAGCAAAAAATGCTCAATGGTACAACATGCACACCAAACTAATTAAAGCAACCAAACACTCCTGAAAAACACGCAATTACCGACATATTTTACCGACAGAATATAAATCCATCGGTAATCACAATTAAAATACACATATATGGTAAAATTAGTCCAATTTAAGCAATTGAACTAGTTTTTAAATCATAATCAATCAAAGATTAATTAACTAATTCCCAGCTGGTGGTGGAGAAAGAAAAGGAATGGAGGGAACTGTAGTTGGAATTGAGGGCATGCTTGGCAATGGAGGCAAGGTGAACTTTGGGATTGTAGGCATGGTTGGAAAATTAGAAGGAAAAGGAGGCAAATTTGGAATTGGAAATGTGGGTATATTTGGTAGATTTGGTAAATTATTAGGTATATTTGGTACTTGAAGAAGATTTCGAGCAGCTAAGCTGACATTTATGCTTGAAAATGCTAATGCGATTAGTAAGAAAGCTAAGATGAAGAAATTTTTGGAAGAGGACATCATCATTAAGTTGATATATTTGTTGGTTCTGAATGAGTAATTAAAATTGGGCTAGTGTTTGAAATATATATAGTAGGAAATTAAGCTAGGGCATGGGATTTATTTAAAACCTTATAGTATTTTTGGTAGGTGATGTAGTTTACCTTCAAATCTAAATTTCAGCATGTTGTCAAAATTTGATGTGGTTGAGTTGAAATTGAAGAAGGTAGAAGATTTTGTTTAACTTTGGTGATCCAACCAAGTTTAATTACAACTAATAATTCATTTAGTACATTAGACCCAATAATCTATATGTAATACTGAAATCAGTGATCATCGTCTCAAAATTGTTTTTAGTTGAGTTATATATAGACCTGGTAATAAAAAAAATCAAACCTTTACTATTTGTTGCAATTTAAATTAAACTTTTCAATTTTTATAATAATAGTAAAAAAAAAATTTATATTTTTTTATAATTATAGCTAAATTGGTGGCCAAATTTGCAATAATAAAAATACAATTTGGCTATTATTACAATAAAAAAAATACAATTTGGCTATTATTGTAATAAAAAAAAGAAAATTTGGCTATTATTATAAAAAATTAAAAAATTTAGTTTAAATTGTAATAAATTATAAAGGTTTGAATTTTTTTATCACTATTAAACTTTATATATAAATATATATTAAACGAACTTCTTTTTGATACATTTTTTTTCACCAAGATTCAATTTAAATTACGACGACATTTTCTTGTTCATCAATACAACTTTCAGTAGTTCTAATAAAAAAATACAACAATTTGGAAAGAATTAATGGGCTAGTTTATCGAACTGCATCTACACAAAATTTAGGATCACCAACTCTAAATACTTTGCTCTTTCTTCTTTTTAAAAACTTATTCTTATCTTCATCTTTTAAAGGATGGGAGGAGGTGATTATTCGGTTTCGATCGAAAATCACCTCCTCTCGGATCATAAATGCTAAATAATTTTTAAATTTACTCTTTATTTCGATAATAGCTCTCCGATATGTAGTTCTCCAACATGGATCTTATCATTTTCTTGATTAAATTTTTATGATTTTATGATTTTATATTTATTTATTGTTTGTCTTTTTAGATCTATCAAGAATTTATTGTGATAGTTCGGGCTTTATTGTCAATTTCTTGTAATCTAAGATTTTAAAAGATTATCTATCTAATTTCGTAGAATCCTATTGATAAAAATGACTGGAAATATTAAACTTTAACAGATTTAGCGGATTGAAAGTGTAGTCGGAAGTGTTTTATAATAAAGGACCTCATACACAACGGGACTTTATTCATCGTTTGTGGTAAAAGTTGGGAAACTTAGGGAGATTCCACGACATAAGTTTTTTTCATTTTCGATTAATTTTGCTTGATTTTTTTAGTTATTTATTAAATCTTTGATAAAGTAGAATTAAAAAGATCATACTATTTAATTTTATTATATTACTTTTTGGATTGTACTTTAATCTTTTTTTACTAGAATCTACGTTTTGGAAGGAAAAAAGTCTATACAAAATTTATTAGGCTTAATCACCAAAAAATGCCAAACCTATACGTCTTCTGTTAATTATAGCCAAACCTTTAAAAATCAACAGATTTAGTCAAACCTTATATGTTTTGTTTCTTTTTTAGCCATTTTTGAATCGAACTAATTTTTCTGACACCGTGTCGTCCACATCACCGCCAACTAAGCAATTTGCTGGCATGGCAGCTGAAATATTTAAATAAGATTTGGCTATAACTGAAACAAAATGCATAGGTTTGATATTTTTTGGTGAATAAAACTAATTTTAAAATTAAATAATTAAATGATTAATTATATTATAATAGAATTCATATATATTTAAAAAATAATATTTTTATTAACGCTAATTAATATTAATTTATTTTTTTACTAAATTTAAATAATTCTAATAATTTTTTTTACATATTTGATGGATATATAATTAATTGAAATTCTATTAAAAATAAAAAATGTCATATTCATTTTAGATTTTTTTTTAAATTTTAGTCGTCGGTTCTTTGACACCGCCGCCGTTTGAGACCCAATTGTTCGTCTTCCGACGAACAATCTGAGAGTAATCTACACAACAAACATACGACAGTGTTCATAATTTAACTATACACACAGAAACTATAAAATATGCACTGAATAGACCGCTTATTTAAAGGACGAGTGTAATTATTTTCTCAGTTTTTTTCTTTAAAAAGTGAAGCTCATTGTGATATAATCAATATATATCATGATGTTTATAAGCATAAACGCATATGTCATTTTACTCGGCATATCCAAAAACTTACCTTAATTTACACATAATATTTTATTTATTACCTAAACCCAGTCATAACAAGATCTCAACAACATTAAAAATAATAAATCAAGTTCAAAATCATCATTTTTATTAAACCCTTTCACCAAATTTAATTTAACATTAATTCCTAAGTAATACATTAATTCATTTTTTAATTACATAAAATTAATTAGGTTTAATAAAAAATTAAAATTAATTTTAATTAGTTTTAAATAGGAAATATTAATTATTTTTAAATATATATAAATTTCATAAATTTCATAAATGATATAATTAATTTATTAATTATTAAATTAAAAATTGGCTTGAATTTAGAATAAGATTTATTCATCCAAAAAATACCAAACCTATTTTTTTGTCAATTATAGCCAAATCTTATTTAAATATTTCAGCTGTCATGCCAGCCAATTGCTTAGTTGACGGTGACGTGGACGACACGGTGTCAGAAAAACCAGTGCTATTCAAAAATGGCTAAAAGAAACAGAACATATAAGATTTGGCTAAATCTGGTGATTTTTAAAGGTTTGGCTATGATTGACATAAAACGTATAGATTTGGCATTTTTTGGTCATTAAGCCAATTTATTGCCCTTAAAGAACTACATTTTTCTGCAACTATTTATATGCGTGTCAACTGTAGAACATTCTATAGGTGTAACCAGAATTTGATAATAAAACAGATTTAATCCTCATATTTTATTGCAAGTTCTATTTTACTTATTTAGATAGTTTTTTTTTTACCTTTTTAAATGATATAGTATATTAATACTTCATTATGAGTGGACAATTAAAGTGATAAAACGTAACTCAGATCACTAATAAAAATAAATATGTATTATTTAATAATTTAAAATTATTATTGTAGCAATCACATCAAAAAAACTTATAATCCTAAGATTCCTTAAATGTCGATTATCAGAGAAACAATGAATGGATATGCGGATATGCAAAACTATGATTGTGCCTATTGGCTATTGCAGGTAGGAAAAATTATATTAGTGGTATGCGAAAAATATTTTATTTTAATGTTTGAAATTTATTTATTTTATATTAGTATTTTAATTCTTTAAAAGTGTATCAAAATAACACTTATGTATAACTATTTTTTGATAACAGGACTAGTAATGAAATGAATAATAATTTTTAAATTTATTATTATAATATGTTATTTCAATTTTATATAGATAATTGTATCATTTGCATAAAATATCGTAACTTTTTTATTAAAATAACAAAAAGAACTAAGTGAAATTGAAATTTACTTTTATTTATTTAGTTCACTAGTGATTAGCAAAATGCTAAAATTACTCGTTTGATATATTTTTGGATCATAAGAGTTAATAATCACTACAACAAAAATGATCTACTGTGACATCAAAAAAATATAACTTAATGTTAAAAAAACGTCATTAAAAGTTTATACCAATATTTTTCACAAACGTCATTAAAGTGTTACATTAGCCGGTGTCGTTAGGTGTTTAAGTGACATTTAAGCTAAATGTTTGTAGCCATTTATAGTAACATTTTAATATATTTATTGTGACATATATTGAACATTGTTATAATACATAATATAGCAATATTTATAAAGTGTTGCCATATTAATTCATTGGTATTTTTTTTTGCCAATTGGTATGTGCTATAATAGTTTTTGCAACATTTAACATTATTTTTAAAATATATTTGATCACTATATTATCATACAATTTTTCACTTCTTAATTTATTATAATAATTATTGATCACACAAAAAAATAAAACCAATTAATTGGTTAAATATTTGAAATAAAAAATGAACAATGTTTTATTTATTTTTAATATACATACATTTCCAAAAAAATTAAAAAAAAAACTACAACGAAAAGGCAAATAAAATATACATCAAATCAAACTCTAAATTCAATAGGAGTTGTTTATCTCCACTATCTTCCTCCCTTAAAACATGGACCACTCTCGATTGCAGTTTAATTACAGTTATTCTTCAGTTGTTTTCTTATCAACTTCTTCATCTCTTCAATCTTAATATCCAAAAAAGAAAATACAAAGTAATAAAAGTAAAAAAAAAATACATTTCGTCATTTCAATAGAACTAAATTTCTAGAAAACAAAAATATTAAACTCAGATATGCTTATTACCTGACAAAAAAAATAAAAGAAACTCTAAGAAATGATGAATGCTCGTCGTACATTATCAAATTGATTGTTGTTGTAATGTTCATTACTCCAATAACACTAAACCGTGTTATCAAAATCGCCGCCCACAAGAAAATTTAAAAAAATTGATTGATAAACCAAAGAAATAAGATAACCTAATATGCAGCACTAATTTAAAGAAGTACCCACCTGACTCATCTGCCAATTCATACATTATGCTTTCAATTCACATAACCCAGAAAAAAAATGCTTACCTTCATATACTTTTGCACAATCTGAAGCCCTTTTTAAGGATTTGAATTCGAAAAAATAAAATAAAATAGAGCTGATAAAAATCAAAATAAAAACAACAAAAAGATGGAATCAAATAAACAACATAAAAGAGAAACAATATACAATGTAAAAATTTATAGATGGTGATGAGTTTTATTGATAAAAAATTGTGATAATATATAGAGATTATTTAAAGATAAAGGAAGTGGCGAAAAATTAGGATGTAAATTCAGTTAAAATTTTCAAATTTCAAATTAAAGTTGAAAGTGATAAGTTTTTCAACTTTAAAATCTAAAGAAGTTATCAGAATA